>NC_048570.1:96415581-96533081 GCF_013265735.2 Oncorhynchus mykiss | reverse complement strand
GGTACATCCCAAAGTCATTCAGCAGTAGCTATTGATCTCTATTGATTTTACCATTGAGCTATGCTAACGCTAAGGTCACTGAGTCTCAGATTAAGTCATGTCTAATAGTAACGTCAGGTCACTGAGTCTCAGTTTAAGTCATGTCTAATGGTAACGTCAGTTTAAGTTATGTCTAATGCTGGCAATTCCCTCAGATCACCACAAGTCTACGATCACGCGGTGCCGGTTTGATCCTCAGAGTCAGCACGTAGCCAGTGTCTCTGAAGACAGAACCATCAAACTGTGGGACCTGGTCTCCACCCAAACAACCCTCTCCATCAACAGGTGAAGATACCACTCATTATATTAGACTTTACACACGGTCCCTGAGATAACAGATACCACTCATTATATTAGACTTTACACACGGTCCCTGAGATATCACTCATTATATTAGACTTTACACACGGTCCCTGAGATACCACTCATTATATTAGACTTTACACACGGTCCCTGAGATATCACTCATTATATTAGACTTTACACACGGTCCCTGAGATACCACTCATTATGTTAGACTTTACACACGGTCCCTGAGATAACAGATACCACTCATTATATTAGACTTTACACACGGTCCCTGAGATAACAGATACCACTCATTATATTAGACTTTGCACACAGTTCCTGAGATACCACTCATTATATTAGACTTTGCACACAGTCCCTGAGATACCACTCATTATATTAGACTTTACACACAGTCCATGAGATAACAGATACCACTCATTATATTAGACTTTACACATGGTCCCTGAGATACCACTCATTATGTTAGACTTTACCACTCATTATATTAGACTTTGCACACAGTTCCTGAGATACCACTCATTATATTAGACTTTGCACACAGTTCCTGAGATAACACTCATTATATTAGACTTTACACACAGTCCATGAGATAACAGATACCACTCATTATATTAGACTTTACACACAGTCCCTGAGATACCACTCATTATATTAGACTTTACACACAGTCCCTGAGATACCACTCATTATATTAGTCTTTACACACAGTCCCTGAGATACCACTCAATATATTAGACTTTACACACAGTCCCTGAGATACCACTCATTATATTAGACTTTACACACAGTCCCTGAGATACCACTCATTATATTAGACTTTACACACGGTCCCTGAGATATCACTCATTATATTAGACTTTACACACGGTCCCCGAGATATCACTCATTATATTAGACTTTACACACAGTCCCTGAGATACCACTCATTATATTAGACTTTACACACGGTCCCTGAGATACCACTCAATATATTAGACTTTACACACAGTCCTTGAGATACCACTCATTATATTAGACTTTACACACAGTCCCTGAGATACCACTCATTATATTAGTCTTTACACACAGTCCCTGAGATACCACTCAATATATTAGACTTTACACACAGTTCCTGAGATACCACTCATTATATTAGACTTTGCACACAGTCCCTGAGATACCACTCATTATATTAGACTTTACACACAGTCCATGAGATAACTGATACCACTCATTATATTAGACTTCACACATGGTCCCTGAGATACCACTCATTATGTTAGACTTTACCACTCATTACCACTCATTATATTAGACTTTACACACAGTCCCTGAGATACCACTCATTAAATTAGACTTTACACACGGTCCCTGAGATGATAGACAACATGCACTGCCAGGCTGACAAATGACCAGAGCATCAAGGAACATCATGACAGCTGTTTGTCGTTGTTGACATGTCTGACCGCAGACGTCCTTAATAAAGATTTGTCAGTACCAGATATTTCATAATTCTGGTCCACGGTGGACCGGGTGAACTCATTGGTCTCATAATTACACCTCAGATCGTTGTGTTGATGGTCCACGGTGGACTGGGTGAACTCACTGGTCTCATAATTACACCTCAGATCGTTGTGTTTACGGTCCACGGTGGACTGGGTGAACTCACTGGTCTCATAATTACACCTCAGATCGTTGTGTTTACGGTCCACGGTGGACTGGGTGAACTCACTGGTCTCATAATTACACCTCAGATCGTTGTGTTTACGGTCCACGGTGGACTGGGTGAACTCACTGGTCTCATAATTACACCTCAGATCGTTGTGTTTACGGTCCACGGTGGGCTGGGGTGAACTCACTGGTCTCATAATTACACCTCAGATCGTTGTGTTTATGGTCCACGGTGGACAGGGTGAACTCACTGGTCTCATAATTACTCCTCAGATCGTTGTGTTTACGGTCCACGGTGGACTGGGTGAACTCACTGGTCTCATAATTACACCTCAGATCGTTGTGTTTACGGTCCACGGTGGACTGGGTGAACTCACTGGTCTCATAATTACACCTCAGATCGTTGTGTTTACGGTCCACGGTGGGCTGGGTGAACTCACTGGTCTCATAATTACACCTCAGATCGTTGTGTTTACGGTCCACGGTGGACTGGGTGAACTCACAGGTCTCATAATTACACCTCAGATCGTTGTGTTTATGGTCCACGGTGAACTGGGTGAACTCACTGGTCTCATAATTACACCTCAGATCGTTGTGTTTACGGTCCACGGTGGGCTGGGTGAACTCACTGGTCTCATAATTACACCTCAGATCGTTGTGTTTATGGTCCACGGTGGACAGGGTGAACTCACTGGTCTCATAATTACACCTCAGATCGTTGTGTTTACGGTCCACGGTGGACTGGGTGAACTCACTGGTCTCATAATTACACCTCAGATCGTTGTGTTTACGGTCCACGGTGGACTGGGTGAACTCACTGGTCTCATAATTACACCTCAGATCGTTGTGTTTACAGACCACGGTGGACTGGGTGAACTCACTGGTCTCATAATTACACCTCAGATCGTTGTGTTTACGGTCCACGGTGGACTGGGTGAACTCACTGGTCTCATAATTACACCTCAGATCGTTGTGTTTACAGTCCACGGTGGGCTGGGTGAACTCACTGGTCTCATAATTACACCTCAGATCGTTGTGTTTACGGTCCACGGTGGACTGGGTGAACTCACAGGTCTCATAATTACACCTCAGATCGTTGTGTTTACGGTCCACGGTGGACTGGGTGAACTCACTGGTCTCATAATTACACCTCAGATTGTTGTGTTTACGGTCCACGGTGGGCTGGGTGAACTCACTGGTCTTATAATTACACCTCAGATTGTTGTGTTTACGGTCCACGGTGGACTGGGTGAACTCACTGGTCTCATAATTACACCTCAGATTGTTGTGTTTACGGTCCACGGTGGACTGGGTGAACTCACTGGTCTCATAATTACACCTCAGATCGTTGTGTTTACGGTCCACGTTGGACTGGGTGAACTCACTGGTCTCATAATTACACCTCAGATCGTTGTGTTTACGGTCCACGGTGGACTGGGTGAACTCACTGGTCTCATAATTACACCTCAGATCGTTGTGTTTACGGTCCACGGTGGACTGGGTGAACTCACTGTTCTCATAATTACACCTCAGATCGTTGTGTTTACGGTCCACGGTGGACTGGGTGAACTCACAGGTCTCATAATTACACCTCAGATCGTTGTGTTTACGGTCCACGGTGGACTGGGTGAACTCACAGGTCTCATAATTACACTTCAGATCGTTGTGTTTACGGTCCACGGTGGACTGGGTGAACTCACTGGTCTCATAATTACACCTCAGATCGTTGTGTTTACGGTCCACGGTGGACAGGGTGAACTCACTGGTCTCATAATTACTCCTCAGATCGTTGTGTTTACGGTCCACGGTGGACTGGGTGAACTCACTGGTCTCATAATTACACCTCAGATCGTTGTGTTTACGGTCCACGGTGGACTGGGTGAACTCACTGGTCTCATAATTACACCTCAGATCGTTGTGTTTACGGTCTTACGGTGGGCTGGGTGAACTCACTGGTATCATAATTACACCTCAGATCGTTGTGTTTACGGTCCACGGTGGACTGGGTGAACTCACAGGTCTCATAATTACACCTCAGATCGTTGTGTTTACGGTCCACGGTGGGCTGGGTGAACTCACTGGTCTCATAATTACACCTCAGATCGTTGTGTTTACGGTCCACGGTGGGCTGGGTGAACTCACTGGTCTCATAATTACACCTCAGATCGTTGTGTTTATGGTCCACGGTGGACAGGGTGAACTCACTGGTCTCATAATTACACCTCAGATCGTTGTGTTTACGGTCCACGGTGGACTGGGTGAACTCACTGGTCTCATAATTACACCTCAGATCGTTGTGTTTACGGTCCACGGTGGACTGGGTGAACTCACTGGTCTCATAATTACACCTCAGATCGTTGTGTTTACGGTCCACGGTGGGCTGGGTGAACTCACTGGTCTCATAATTACACCTCAGATCGTTGTGTTTACGGTCCACGGTGGACTGGGTGAACTCACAGGTCTCATAATTACACCTCAGATCGTTGTGTTTACGGTCCACGGTGGACTGGGTGAACTCACTGGTCTCATAATTACACCTCAGATTGTTGTGTTTACGGTCCACGGTGGGCTGGGTGAACTCACTGGTCTCATAATTACACCTCAGATTGTTGTGTTTACGGTCCACGGTGGACTGGGTGAACTCACTGGTCTCATAATTACACCTCAGATCGTTGTGTTTACGGTCCACGGTGGACTGGGTGAACTCACTGGTCTCATAATTACACCTCAGATCGTTGTGTTTACGGTCCACGGTGGACTGGGTGAACTCACCGGTCTCATAATTACACCTCAGATCGTTGTGTTTACGGTCCACGGTGGACTGGGTGAACTCACCGGTCTCATAATTACACCTCAGATCGTTGTGTTTACGGTCCACGGTGGACTGGGTGAACTCACCGGTCTCATAATTACACCTCAGATCGTTGTGTTTACGGTCCACGGTGGACTGGGTGAACTCACTGGTCTCATAATTACACCTCAGATCGTTGTGTTTACCGTCCACGGTGGACTGGGTGAACTCACAGGTCTCATAATTACACCTCAGATCGTTGTGTTTACGGTCCACGGTGGACTGGGTGAACTCACAGGTCTCATAATTACACTTCAGATCGTTGTGTTTACGGTCCACGGTGGACTGGGTGAACTCACTGGTCTCATAATTACACCTCAGATCGTTGTGTTTACGGTCCACGGTGGACTGGGTGAACTCACTGGTCTCATAATTACACCACAGATCGTTGTGTTTACGGTCCACCGTGGACTGGGTGAACTCACTGGTCTCATAATTACACCACAGATCATTGTGTTTACGGTCCACGGTGGACTGGGTGAACTCACTGGTCTCATAATTACACCTCAGATCGTTGTGTTTACGGTCCACGGTGGACTGGGTGAACTCACTGGTCTCATAATTACACCACATATCGTTGTGTTTACGGTCCACAGTGGACTGGGTGAACTCACTGGTCTCATAATTACACCTCAGATCGTTGTGTTTACGGTCCACGGTGGACTGGGTGAACTCACTGGTCTCGTTTTAAAGACACGTGATTGACTGTATTATTGACTGGCGCAGAGTAAAAATAAATTAGAATCTAACCTGGCATCATGAAATGTAGACGCAGTAGCTAGACAGACTTGGCATCATGAAATGTAGACCCAGTAGCTAGACAGACTTGGCATCATGAAATGTAGACCCAGTAGCTAGACAGACTTGGCATCATGAAATGTAGACGCAGTAGCTAGACAGACTTGGCATCATGAAATGTAGACCCAGTAGCTAGAGACAGACTGTTGTAACACTCTAACCTGGCATCATGAATTGTAGACCCAGTAGCTAGAGACAGACTGTTGTAACACTCTAACTTGGCATCATGAAATGTAGACCCAGTAGCTAGACAGACTTGGCATCATGAAATGTAGACCCAGTAGCTAGAGACAGACTGTTGTAACACTCTAACTTGGCATCATGAAATGTAGACCCAGTAGCTAGACAGACTTGGCATCATGAAATGTAGACCCAGTAGCTAGACAGACTTGGCATCATGAAATGTAGACCCAGTAGCTAGAGACAGACTGTTGTAACACTCTAACCTGGCATCATGAAATGTAGACCCAGTAGCTAGAGACAGACTGTTGTAACACTCTAACCTGGCATCATGAAATGTAGACCCAGTAGCTAGACAGACTTGGCATCATGAAATGTAGACCCAGTAGCTAGAGACAGACTGTTGTAACACTCTAACCTGGCATCATGAAATGTAGACCCAGTAGCTAGAGACAGACTGTTGTAACACTCTAACTTGGCATCATGAAATGTAGACGCAGTAGCTAGACAGACTTGGCATCATGAAATGTAGACCCAGTAGCTAGACAGACTTGGCATCATGAAATGTAGACCCAGTAGCTAGAGACAGACTGTGGTAACACTCTAACTTGGCATCATGAAATGTAGACCCAGTAGCTAGAGACAGACTGTATGTCAGATCTAGGACACCTTGTGTTTTACACAGTCATCTGATACGCCTGGGTTTGAACCTTCAAACTGTCCTCTTAAAATACAGGATCAAATATCGCTGTGTCCTCGTGATAGCACTAAACACAGGACTCTCATTATAACACATGCTCTGTAGTACAGTGAACTAAAATATAGCCTGGCATTATGTCAGAGAGATTGATGTAATACAGTGAACTAAAATATAGCCTGGCATTATGTCAGAGAGATTGATGTAGTACAGTGAACTAAAATATAGCCTGGCATTATGTCAGAGAGATTGATGCAGTACAGTGAACTAAATATAGCCTGGCATTATGTCAGAGAGATTGATGTAGTACAGTGAACTAAATATAGCCTGGCATTATGTCAGAGAGATTGATGCAGTAACAGTGAACTAAAATATAGCCTGGGATTATGTCAGAGAGATTGATGTAATACAGTGAACTAAAATATAGCCTGGCATTATGTCAGAGAGATTGATGTAGTACAGTGAACTAAAATATAGCCTGGCATTATGTCAGAGAGATTGATGCAGTACAGTGAACTAAAATATAGCCTGGCATTATGTCAGAGAGATTTATGTAGTACAGTGAACTAAAATATAGCCTGGCATTATGTCAGAGAGATTGATGTAATCCAGTGAACTAAAATATAGCCTGGCATTATGTCAGATAGATTGATGCAGTAACAGTGAACTAACATATAGCCTGGCATTATGTCAGAGAGATTGATGCAGTACAGTGAACTAAATATAGCCTGGCATTATGTCAGAGAGATTGATGCAGTAACAGTGAACTAAAATATAGCCTGGCATTATGTCAGAGAGATTGATGTAGTACAGTGAACTAAAATATAGCCTGGCATTATGTCAGAGAGATTGATGTAATACAGTGAACTAAAATATAGCCTGGCATTATGTCAGAGAGATTGATGCAGTACAGTGAACTAAAATATAGCCTGGCATTATGTCAGAGAGATTGATGCAGTAACAGTGAACTAAAATATAGCCTGGCATTATGTCAGATAGATTGATGTAGTACAGTGAACTAAATATAGCCTGGCATTATGTCAGAGAGATTGATGCAGTAACAGTGAACTAAAATATAGCCTGGCATTATGTCAGAGAGATTGATGTAGTACAGTGAACTAAAATATAGCCTGGCATTATGTCAGAGAGATTGATGCAGTACAGTGAACTAAAATATAGCCAGGCATTATGTCAGAGAGATTGATGCCTTACTGTAGAGTCGTGGATATTTTAATTAACACAGAGACCTAACTCTGTCCCGTGTTGACCTGTGAGGCTGGTTGATATGTTATTGATCCCCTATGACAGCAGTAAGACCTAACTCTGTCCCGTGTTGACCTGTGAGGCTGGTTGATATGTTATTGATCCCCTATGACAGCAGTGAGACCTAACTCTGTCCCGTGTTGACCTGTGAGGCTGGTTGATATGTTATTGATCCCCTATGACAGCAGTAAGACCTAACTCTGTCGCCGTGTTGACCTGTGAGGCTGGTTGATATGTTATTGATCCCCTATGACAGCAGTAAGACCTAACTCTGTCCCGTGTTGACCTGTGAGGCTGGTTGATATGTTATTGATCCCCTATGACAGTAGTAAGACCCAACTCTGTCCCGTGTTGACCTGTGAGGCTGGTTGATATGTTATTGATCCCCTATGACAGCAGTAAGACCTAACTCTGTCCCGTGTTGACCTGTGAGGCTGGTTGATATGTTATTGATCCCCTATGACAGTAGTAAGACCCAACTCTGTCCCGTGTTGACCTGTGAGGCTGGTTGATATGTTATTGATCCCCTATGACAGTAGTAAGACCTAACTCTGTCCCGTGTTGACCTGTGAGGCTGGTTGATATGTTATTGATCTGCTGTGACAGCAGTGAGACCTAACTCTGTCCAGTGTTGACCTGTGAGGCTGGTTGATATGTTATTGATCCCCTATGACAGCAGTAAGACCTAACTCTGTCCCGTGTTGACCTGTGAGGCTGGTTGATATGTTATTGATCCCCTATGACAGCAGTAAGACCTAACTCTGTCCCGTGTTGACCTGTGAGGCTGGTTGATATGTTATTGATCCCCTATGACAGCAGTAAGACCTAACTCTGTCCCGTGTTGACCTGTGAGGCTGGTTGATATGTTATTGATCCCCTATGACAGCAGTTTATTTATTTATTTATTTCACCTTTATTTAACCAGGTAGGCAAGTTGAGAACAAGTTCTCATTTACAATTGCGACCTGGCCAAGATAAAGCAAAGCAGTTCGACACATACAACGACACAGAGTTACACATGGAGTAAAACAAACATACAGTCAATAATACAGTATAAACAAGTCTATATACGATGTGAGCAAATGAGGTGAGATAAGGGAGGTAAAGGCAAAAAAGACCATGGTGGCAAAGTAAATACAATATAGCAAGTAAAACACTGGAAAGGTAGATTTGCAGTGGGAGAATGTGCAAAGTAGAAATAAAAATAATGGGGTGCAAAGGAGCAAAATAAATAAATTAATTAAATACAGTAGGGAAAGAGGTAGTTGTTTGGCCTAAATTATAGGTGAGCTATGTACAGGTGCAGTAATCTGTGAGCTGCTCTGACAGTTGGTGCTTAAAGCTAGTGAGGGAGATAAGTGTTTCCAGTTTCAGAGATTTTTGTAGTTCGTTCCAGTCATTGGTAGCAGAGAACTGGAAGGAGAGGCAGACAGCAGTGAGACCTAACTCTGTCCCGTGTTGACCTGTGAGGCTGGTTGATATGTTATTGATCCCCTATGACAGCAGTGAGACCTAACTCTGTCCCCGTGTTGACCTGTGAGGCTGGTTGATATCCTTCACCATGGGTTGCTTTGCTCGTTATCTTATAACCTGAGTAATAACATTTCAAACGAATTAGTGTTAGTCAAGGTCACGTTGAGGCTGTCGTAACCAAGCCTCTAGAGCTTGTGGGGGGGAGACCCAATATTTCCAATATGCATTATGACAATACACATTGTTGTTCTATCCTGTCCCAAACACAGCACCCACACCAACGTCATCTCGAACTGCTGTTTCACAGCTAACGGACGCTACTTGTGCACTGCATCATGGGACAAGACTCTGCAGCTGTGGGACGTCCAGACAGGAACATTCCGTTCCCACGGTGGCCTGACCCTTAGCAAGGGACACGACGGATCCGTCAGCTCCTGCACCTTCTCTGTGGACGGTATGGTAGACATATCAGTCTTCTCTGTGGACGGTAGGGTAGACATATCAGTCTTCTCTGTGGATGGTAGGGTAGACATATCAGTCTTCTCTGTGGACGGTAGGGTAGACATATCAGTCTTCTCTGTGGACGGTAGGGTAGACATATCAGTCTTCTCTGTGGATGGTAGGGTAGACATATCAGTCTTCTCTGTGGATGGTAGGGTAGACATATCAGTCTTCTCTGTGGATGGTAGGGTAGACATATCAGTCTTCTCTGTGGACGGTAGGGTAGACATATCAGTCTTCTTCTCTGTGGATGGTAGGGTAGACATATCAGTCTTCTTCTCTGTGGATGGTAGGGTAGACATATCAGTCTTCTCTGTGGATGGTAGGGTAGACATATCAGTCTTCTTCTCTGTGGACGGTAGGGTAGACATATCAGTCTTCTCTGTGGATGGTAGGGTAGACATATCAGTCTTCTCTGTGGACGGTAGGGTAGACATATCAGTCTTTTTCTCTGTGGATGGTAGGGTAGACATATCAGTCTTCTCTGTGGATGGTAGGGTAGACATATCAGTCTTCTCTGTGGACGGTAGGGTAGACATATCAGTCTTCTCTGTGGATGGTAGGGTAGACATATCAGTCTTCTCTGTGGACGGTAGGGTAGACATATCAGTCTTCTCTGTGGATGGTAGGGTAGACATATCAGTCTTCTCTGTGGACGGTAGGGTAGACATATCAGTCTTCTCTGTGGATGGTAGGGTAGACATATCAGTCTTCTTCTTTGTGGATGGTAGGGTAGACATATCAGTCTTCTCCATGGACGGTAGGGTAGACATATCAGTCTTCTCTGTGGACGGTAGGGTAGACATATCAGTCTTTTTCTCTGTGGATGGTAGGGTAGACATATCAGTCTTCTCTGTGGATGGTAGGGTAGACATATCAGTCTTCTCTGTGGACGGTAGGGTAGACATATCAGTCTTCTCTGTGGATGGTAGGGTAGACATATCAGTCTTCTCTGTGGACGGTAGGGTAGACATATCAGTCTTCTCTGTGGATGGTAGGGTAGACATATCAGTCTTCTCTGTGGACGGTAGGGTAGACATATCAGTCTTCTCTGTGGATGGTAGGGTAGACATATCAGTCTTCTTCTTTGTGGATGGTAGGGTAGACATATCAGTCTTCTCCATGGACGGTAGGGTAGACATATCAGTCTTCTCTGTGGATGGTAGGGTAGACATATCAGTCTTCTCTGTGGATGGTAGGGTAGACATATCAGTCTTCTTCTCTGTTAATGGTAGGGTAGACATATCAGTCTTCTCTGGGGATAGTAGGATAGACATATCTGTCTTCTCTGTGGATGGTAGGGTAGACATATCAGTCTTCTCTGTGGATGGTAGGGTAGACATATCAGTCTTCTCTGTGGATGGTAGGGTAGACATATCAGTCTTCTCTGTGGATGGTAGGGTAGACATATCAGTCTTCTTCTCTGTGGATGGTAGGATAGACATATCAGTCTTCTTCTCTGTGGATGGTAGGGTAGACATATCAGTCTTCTTCTCTGTGGATGGTAGGGTAGACATATCAGTCTTCTCTGTGGATGGTAGGGTAGACATATCATTCTTCTCTGTGGATGGTAGGGTAGACATATCAGTCTTCTTCTCTGTGGATGGTAGGGTAGACATATCAGTCTTCTCTGTGGATGGTAGGGTAGACATATCAGTCTTCTTCTCTGTGGATGGTAGGGTAGACATATCAGTCTTCTCTGTGGATGGTAGGGTAGACATATCAGTCTTCTCTGTGGACGGTAGGGTAGACATATCAGTCTTCTTCTCTGTGGATGGTATGGTAGACATATCAGTCTTCTCTGTGGATGGTAGGGTAGACATATCAGTCTTCTCTGTGGATGGTAGGGTAGACATATCAGTCTTCTCTGTGGATGGTAGGGTAGACATATCAGTCTTCTTGTTCTTCAGACGTTCATTTGTCCCCAAAAAGAGGAATAAGGAACTTGTCAGCACTGTCCTCATCCAACTTTACAGAAATATGATGAGTCCTCTGCCTCTAATACCACTGACTACTATATACTAATACTACTGACTACTATATACTAATACTACTGACTACTATATACTAATACTACTGACTACTATATACTAATACCACTGACTACTATATACTAATACCACTGACTACTATATACTAATACCACTAACTACTATATACTAATACCACTAACTACTATATACTAATACCACTGACTACTATATACTAATACCACTGACTACTATATACTAATACTACTGACTACTATATACTAATACTACTGACTACTATATACTAATACTACTGACTAATACATACTAATACTACTGACTACTATATACTAATACTACTGACTACTATATACTAATACTACTGACTACTATATACTAATACCACTGACTACTATATACTAATACTACTGACTACTATATACTAATACCACTGACTACTATATACTAATACTACTGACTACTATATACTAATACCACTGACTACTATATACTAATACTACTGACTACTATATACTAATACTACTGACTACTATATACTAATACCACTGACTACTATATACTAATACTACTGACTAATACATACTAATACTACTGACTACTATATACTAATACCACTGACTACTATATACTAATACCACTGACTACTATATACTAATACTACTGACTACTATATACTAATACTACTGACTACTATATACTAATACCACTGACTACTATATACTAATACTACTGACTACTATATACTCTGCCTCTAATACCACTGCTGCCAGACTGACTGTAGTTCTCTGTTGTTGTCCAAGGTCAGTCCTTTCATCTCTGACTACTACTGACAAACTGACTGTAGTTCTCTGTTGTTGTCCAGGGTCAGTCCTCTAATACCACAGACTGACTGTAGTTCTCTGTTGTTGTCCAGGGTCAGTCCCTGTGTCGGGGGCGTATGATAGACTGACTGTAGTTCTCTGTTGTTGTCCAGGGTCAGTCCTCTGCCTCTAATACAACAGACTGACTGTAGTTCTGTTGTTGTCCAGGGTCAGTCCTCTGCCTCTAATACCACAGACTGACTGTAGTTCTCTGTTGTTGTCCAGGGTCAGTCCTCTGCCTCTAATACCACTGCTGACAGACTGACTGTAGTTCTCTGTTGTTGTCCAGGGTCAGTCCTTGTGTCGGGGGCGTATGACAGACTGACTGTAGTTCTGTTGTTGTCCAGGGTCAGTCCTCTGCCTCTAATACCACTGCTGACAGACTGACTGTAGTTCTCTGTTGTTGTCCAGGGTCAGTCCTTGTGTCGGGGGCGTATGACAGACTGACTGTAGTTCTGTTGTTGTCCAGGGTCAGTCCTCTGCCTCTAATACCACAGACTGACTGTAGTTCTCTGTTGTTGTCCAGGGTCAGTCCTCTGCCTCTAATACCACAGACTGACTGTAGTTCTCTGTTGTTGTCCAGGGTCAGTCCTCTGCCTCTAATACCACAGACTGACTGTAGTTCTCTGTTGTTGTCCAGGGTCAGTCCTTGTGTCGGGGGCGTATGACAGACTGACTGTAGTTCTGTTGTTGTCCAGGGTCAGTCCTCTGCCTCTAATACCACAGACTGACTGTAGTTCTCTGTTGTTGTCCAGGGTCAGTCCTCTGCCTCTAATACCACAGACTGACTGTAGTTCTCTGTTGTTGTCCAGGGTCAGTCCTCTGCCTCTAATACCACAGACTGACTGTAGTTCTCTGTTGTTGTCCAGGGTCAGTCCTTGTGTCGGGGGCATATGATAGAACAGTGGCTGTGTGGAACATGGAGACCCTCTGCAAGACCCTGGAGTTGAAGGTAGCTTCATGCTCTAATGTGTGTGTGTGTGTGTGTGTGTGTGTGTGTGTGTGTGTGTGTGTGTGTGTGTGTGTGTGTGTGTGTGTGTGTGTGTGTTTTTCAAATAGGTGTGTGTGTGCGTGTGTGTGTGTTTTTCAAACAGGTGTGTGTGTGTGCCCTCGTGTGTGTTTTTGCTAACCCTAGGGACATGCGGATTGGGTGACAGATGTGGCAATCAGTGCTGACAAAAAATGGGTGGCCTCAGCTTCCAAGGTACAAACACATACCTCAATGTCATGTCCTATGTCATGTCCTATCCCTGTAGGTCACAGTAAACACATACCTCAATGTCATGTCCTATCCCTGTAGGTCACAATAAACACACACCTCAATGTCATGTCCTATCCCTGTAGGTCACAGTAAACACACACCTCAATGTCATGTCCTATGTCATGTCCTATCTCTGTAGGTCACAGTAAACACACATCTCAATGTCATGTCCTACATCATGTCATATCCCTGTAGGTCACAGTAAACACATACCTCAATGTCATGTCCTATGTCATGTCCTATCCCTGTAGGTCACAGTAAACACATACCTCAATGTCATGTCCTATGTCATGTCCTATCCCTGTAGGTCACAGTAAACACACACCTCAATGTCATGTCCTATGTCATGTCCTATCCCTGTAGGTCACAGTAAACACACACCTCAATGTCATGTCCTATGTCATGTCCTATCCCTGTAGGTCACAGTAGATATACACCTCAATGTCATGTCCTAAGTCATGTCATATCCCTGTAGGTCACAGTAAACACACACCTCAATGTCATGTCCTATCCCTGTAGGTCACAGTAAACACACACCTCAATGTCATGTCCTATGTCATGTCCTATCCCTGTAGGTCACAGTAAACACTCACCTCAGTGTCATGTCCTATGTCATGTCCTATCCCTGTAGGTCACAGTAAACACACACCTCAGTGTCATGTCCTATCCCTGTAGGTCACAGTAAACACACACCTCAATGTCATGTCCTATGTCATGTCCTATCCCTGTAGGTCACAGTAAATACATACCTCAATGTCATGTCCTATCCCTGTAGGTCACAGTAAACACACACCTCAGTGTCATGTCCTATCCCTGTAGGTCACAGTAAACACACACCTCAATGTCATGTCCTATGTCATGTCCTTTTCCTGTTGGTCACAGTAAACACACACCTCAATGTCATGTCCTATCCCTGTAGGTCACAGTAAACACACACCTCAATGTCATGTCCTATGTCATGTCCTATCCCTGTAGGTCACAGTGAACACACACCTCAATGTCATGTCCTATGTCATGTCCTATCCCTATAGGTCACAGTAAACACACACCTCAATGTCAGGTCCTATCCCTGTAGGTCACAGTAAACACACACCTCAATGTCAGGTCCTATGTCATGTCCTATCCCTTTAGGTCACAGTAAACACACACCTCAATGTCATGTCCTATGTCATGTCCTATCCCTTTAGGTCACAGTAAACACACACCTCAATGTCATGTCCTATCCCTGTAGGTCACAGTATATATACACGTCAATGTCATGTCCTACGTCATGTCCTATCCCTGTAAGTCACAGTAAATATACACCTCAATGTCATGTCCTATGTCATGTCCTATCCCTGTAGGTCACAGTAAACACACCTCAATGTCATGTCCTATCCCTGTAGGTCACAGTAAATATACACCTCAATGTCATGTCCTATGTCATGTCCTATCCCTGTAGGTCACAGTAAACACACACCTCAATGTCATGTCCTATGTCATGTCCTATCCCTATAGGTCACAGTAAACACACACCTCAATGTCAGGTCCTATCCCTGTAGGTCACAGTAAACACACTCCTCAATGTGAGGTCCTATGTCATGTCCTATCCCTTTAGGTCACAGTAAACACACACCTCAATGTCATGTCCTATGTCATGTCCTATCCCTGTAGGTCACAGTAAACACACCTCAATGTCATGTCCTATCCCTGTAGGTCACAGTAAATATACACCTCAATGTCATGTCCTATGTCATGTCCTATCCCTTTAGGTCACAGTAAACACACACCTCAATGTCATGTCCTATGTCATGTCCTATCCCTTTAGGTCACAGTAAACACACACCTCAATGTCATGTCCTATCCCTGTAGGTCACAGTATATATACACGTCAATGTCATGTCCTACGTCATGTCCTATCCCTGTAAGTCACAGTAAATATACACCTCAATGTCATGTCCTATGTCATGTCCTATCCCTGTAGGTCACAGTAAACACACCTCAATGTCATGTCCTATCCCTGTAGGTCACAGTAAATATACACCTCAATGTCATGTCCTATGTCATGTCCTATCCCTGTAGGTCACAGTAAACACACACCTCAATGTCATGTCCTATGTCATGTCCTATCCCTATAGGTCACAGTAAACACACACCTCAATGTCAGGTCCTATCCCTGTAGGTCACAGTAAACACACACCTCAATGTCAGGTCCTATCCCTGTAGGTCACAGTAAACACACACCTCAATGTCAGGTCCTATGTCATGTCCTATCCCTTTAGGTCACAGTAAACACACACCTCAATGTCATGTCCTATGTCATGTCCTATCCCTTTAGGTCACAGTAAACACACACCTCAATGTCATGTCCTATCCCTGTAGGTCACAGTATATATACACGTCAATGTCATGTCCTACGTCATGTCCTATCCCTGTAAGTCACAGTAAATATACACCTCAATGTCATGTCCTATGTCATGTCCTATCCCTGTAGGTCACAGTAAACACACCTCAATGTCATGTCCTATCCCTGTAGGTCACAGTAAATATACACCTCAATGTCATGTCCTATGTCATGTCCTATCCCTGTAGGTCACAGTAAACACACACCTCAATGTCATGTCCTATGTCATGTCCTATCCCTATAGGTCACAGTAAACACACACCTCAATGTCAGGTCCTATCCCTGTAGGTCACAGTAAACACACTCCTCAATGTGAGGTCCTATGTCATGTCCTATCCCTTTAGGTCACAGTAAACACACACCTCAATGTCATGTCCTATGTCATGTCCTATCCCTGTAGGTCACAGTAAACACACCTCAATGTCATGTCCTATCCCTGTAGGTCACAGTAAATATACACCTCAATGTCATGTCCTATGTCATGTCCTATCCCTTTAGGTCACAGTAAACACACACCTCAATGTCATGTCCTATGTCATGTCCTATCCCTTTAGGTCACAGTAAACACACACCTCAATGTCATGTCCTATCCCTGTAGGTCACAGTATATATACACGTCAATGTCATGTCCTACGTCATGTCCTATCCCTGTAAGTCACAGTAAATATACACCTCAATGTCATGTCCTATGTCATGTCCTATCCCTGTAGGTCACAGTAAACACACCTCAATGTCATGTCCTATCCCTGTAGGTCACAGTAAATATACACCTCAATGTCATGTCCTATGTCATGTCCTATCCCTGTAGGTCACAGTAAACACACACCTCAATGTCATGTCCTATGTCATGTCCTATCCCTATAGGTCACAGTAAACACACACCTCAATGTCAGGTCCTATCCCTGTAGGTCACAGTAAACACACTCCTCAATGTGAGGTCCTATGTCATGTCCTATCCCTTTAGGTCACAGTAAACACACACCTCAATGTCATGTCCTATGTCATGTCCTATCCCTGTAGGTCACAGTAAACACACCTCAATGTCATGTCCTATCCCTGTAGGTCACAGTAAATATACACCTCAATGTCATGTCCTATGTCATGTCCTATCCCTGTAGGTCACAGTAAACACACACCTCAATGTCATGTCCTATGTCATGTCCTATCCCTATAGGTCACAGTAAACACACACCTCAATGTCAGGTCCTATCCCTGTAGGTCACAGTAAACACACACCTCAATGTCAGGTCCTATGTCATGTCCTATCCCTTTAGGTCACAGTAAACACACACCTCAATGTCATGTCCTATGTCATGTCCTATCCCTTTAGGTCACAGTAAACACACACCTCAATGTCATGTCCTATCCCTGTAGGTCACAGTAAACACACACCTCAATGTCATGTCCTATCCCTGTAGGTCACAGTATATATACACGTCAATGTCATGTCCTACGTCATGTCCTATCCCTGTAAGTCACAGTAAATATACACCTCAATGTCATGTCCTATGTCATGTCCTATCCCTGTAGGTCACAGTAAACACGCCTCAATGTCATGTCCTATCCCTGTAGGTCACAGTAAATATACACCTCAATGTCATGTCCTATGTCATGTCCTATCCCTGTAGGTCACAGTAAACACACACCTCAATGTCAGGTCCTATGTCATGTCCTATCCCTTTAGGTCACAGTAAACACACACCTCAATGTCATGTCCTATGTCATGTCCTATCCCTTTAGGTCACAGTAAACACACACCTCAATGTCATGTCCTATCCCTGTAGGTCACAGTATATATACACGTCAATGTCATGTCCTACGTCATGTCCTATCCCTGTAAGTCACAGTAAATATACACCTCAATGTCATGTCCTATGTCATGTCCTATCCCTGTAGGTCACAGTAAACACACCTCAATGTCATGTCCTATCCCTGTAGGTCACAGTAAATATACACCTCAATGTCATGTCCTATGTCATGTCCTATCCCTGTAGGTCACAGTAAACACACACCTCAATGTCATGTCCTATGTCATGTCCTATCCCTATAGGTCACAGTAAACACACACCTCAATGTCAGGTCCTATCCCTGTAGGTCACAGTAAACACACTCCTCAATGTGAGGTCCTATGTCATGTCCTATCCCTTTAGGTCACAGTAAACACACACCTCAATGTCATGTCCTATGTCATGTCCTATCCCTGTAGGTCACAGTAAACACACCTCAATGTCATGTCCTATCCCTGTAGGTCACAGTAAATATACACCTCAATGTCATGTCCTATGTCATGTCCTATCCCTTTAGGTCACAGTAAACACACACCTCAATGTCATGTCCTATGTCATGTCCTATCCCTTTAGGTCACAGTAAACACACACCTCAATGTCATGTCCTATCCCTGTAGGTCACAGTATATATACACGTCAATGTCATGTCCTACGTCATGTCCTATCCCTGTAAGTCACAGTAAATATACACCTCAATGTCATGTCCTATGTCATGTCCTATCCCTGTAGGTCACAGTAAACACACCTCAATGTCATGTCCTATCCCTGTAGGTCACAGTAAATATACACCTCAATGTCATGTCCTATGTCATGTCCTATCCCTGTAGGTCACAGTAAACACACACCTCAATGTCATGTCCTATGTCATGTCCTATCCCTATAGGTCACAGTAAACACACACCTCAATGTCAGGTCCTATCCCTGTAGGTCACAGTAAACACACTCCTCAATGTGAGGTCCTATGTCATGTCCTATCCCTTTAGGTCACAGTAAACACACACCTCAATGTCATGTCCTATGTCATGTCCTATCCCTGTAGGTCACAGTAAACACACCTCAATGTCATGTCCTATCCCTGTAGGTCACAGTAAATATACACCTCAATGTCATGTCCTATGTCATGTCCTATCCCTGTAGGTCACAGTAAACACACACCTCAATGTCATGTCCTATGTCATGTCCTATCCCTATAGGTCACAGTAAACACACACCTCAATGTCAGGTCCTATCCCTGTAGGTCACAGTAAACACACTCCTCAATGTGAGGTCCTATGTCATGTCCTATCCCTTTAGGTCACAGTAAACACACACCTCAATGTCATGTCCTATGTCATGTCCTATCCCTGTAGGTCACAGTAAACACACCTCAATGTCATGTCCTATCCCTGTAGGTCACAGTAAATATACACCTCAATGTCATGTCCTATGTCATGTCCTATCCCTGTAGGTCACAGTAAACACACACCTCAATGTCATGTCCTATGTCATGTCCTATCCCTATAGGTCACAGTAAACACACACCTCAATGTCAGGTCCTATCCCTGTAGGTCACAGTAAACACACACCTCAATGTCAGGTCCTATGTCATGTCCTATCCCTTTAGGTCACAGTAAACACACACCTCAATGTCATGTCCTATGTCATGTCCTATCCCTTTAGGTCACAGTAAACACACACCTCAATGTCATGTCCTATCCCTGTAGGTCACAGTAAACACACACCTCAATGTCATGTCCTATCCCTGTAGGTCACAGTATATATACACGTCAATGTCATGTCCTACGTCATGTCCTATCCCTGTAAGTCACAGTAAATATACACCTCAATGTCATGTCCTATGTCATGTCCTATCCCTGTAGGTCACAGTAAACACGCCTCAATGTCATGTCCTATCCCTGTAGGTCACAGTAAATATACACCTCAATGTCATGTCCTATGTCATGTCCTATCCCTGTAGGTCACAGTAAACACACACCTCAATGTCAGGTCCTATGTCATGTCCTATCCCTTTAGGTCACAGTAAACACACACCTCAATGTCATGTCCTATGTCATGTCCTATCCCTTTAGGTCACAGTAAACACACACCTCAATGTCATGTCCTATCCCTGTAGGTCACAGTATATATACACGTCAATGTCATGTCCTACGTCATGTCCTATCCCTGTAAGTCACAGTAAATATACACCTCAATGTCATGTCCTATGTCATGTCCTATCCCTGTAGGTCACAGTAAACACACCTCAATGTCATGTCCTATCCCTGTAGGTCACAGTAAATATACACCTCAATGTCATGTCCTATGTCATGTCCTATCCCTGTAGGTCACAGTAAACACACACCTCAATGTCATGTCCTATGTCATGTCCTATCCCTATAGGTCACAGTAAACACACACCTCAATGTCAGGTCCTATCCCTGTAGGTCACAGTAAACACACTCCTCAATGTGAGGTCCTATGTCATGTCCTATCCCTTTAGGTCACAGTAAACACACACCTCAATGTCATGTCCTATGTCATGTCCTATCCCTGTAGGTCACAGTAAACACACCTCAATGTCATGTCCTATCCCTGTAGGTCACAGTAAATATACACCTCAATGTCATGTCCTATGTCATGTCCTATCCCTTTAGGTCACAGTAAACACACACCTCAATGTCATGTCCTATGTCATGTCCTATCCCTTTAGGTCACAGTAAACACACACCTCAATGTCATGTCCTATCCCTGTAGGTCACAGTATATATACACGTCAATGTCATGTCCTACGTCATGTCCTATCCCTGTAAGTCACAGTAAATATACACCTCAATGTCATGTCCTATGTCATGTCCTATCCCTGTAGGTCACAGTAAACACACCTCAATGTCATGTCCTATCCCTGTAGGTCACAGTAAATATACACCTCAATGTCATGTCCTATGTCATGTCCTATCCCTGTAGGTCACAGTAAACACACACCTCAATGTCATGTCCTATGTCATGTCCTATCCCTATAGGTCACAGTAAACACACACCTCAATGTCAGGTCCTATCCCTGTAGGTCACAGTAAACACACTCCTCAATGTGAGGTCCTATGTCATGTCCTATCCCTTTAGGTCACAGTAAACACACACCTCAATGTCATGTCCTATGTCATGTCCTATCCCTGTAGGTCACAGTAAACACACCTCAATGTCATGTCCTATCCCTGTAGGTCACAGTAAATATACACCTCAATGTCATGTCCTATGTCATGTCCTATCCCTGTAGGTCACAGTAAACACACACCTCAATGTCATGTCCTATGTCATGTCCTATCCCTATAGGTCACAGTAAACACACACCTCAATGTCAGGTCCTATCCCTGTAGGTCACAGTAAACACACACCTCAATGTCAGGTCCTATGTCATGTCCTATCCCTTTAGGTCACAGTAAACACACACCTCAATGTCATGTCCTATGTCATGTCCTATCCCTTTAGGTCACAGTAAACACACACCTCAATGTCATGTCCTATCCCTGTAGGTCACAGTAAACACACACCTCAATGTCATGTCCTATCCCTGTAGGTCACAGTATATATACACGTCAATGTCATGTCCTACGTCATGTCCTATCCCTGTAAGTCACAGTAAATATACACCTCAATGTCATGTCCTATGTCATGTCTTATCCCTGTAGGTCACAGTAAACACGCCTCAATGTCATGTCCTATCCCTGTAGGTCACAGTAAATATACACCTCAATGTCATGTCCTATGTCATGTCCTATCCCTGTAGGTCACAGTAAACACACACCTCAATGTCATGTCCTATCCCTGTAGGTCACAGTAAATATACACCTCAATGTCATGTCCTATGTCGTGTCCTATCCTTGTAGGTCACAGAATATGTCCCTTTTGTTACCATACCATTTTGCATCATCCTAAATATTGCTATGTGTGTTTTGAAGGACACCACTGTCAGGTTGTGGAATATAGAACACTCTGAAGAGATACCGGCCGTTATTGAGACCAGGAAGGCTCAGGGAATGGGCTATCATATCCTCCAGGTTGGTAATTGTACCACACACTGCTACCTTGTATGTAGAGTGAGACCTGATCCTAGATCACCACTCCTACCCTGAGACCTGATCCTAGATCACCACTCCTACCCTGGGGCCTGATCCTAGACCTGATCCTAGATCACCACTCCTACCCTGGGGCCTGATCCTAGACCTGATCCTAGATAACCACTCCTACCCTGAGACCTGATCCTAGATCACCACTCCTATCCTGAGACCTGATCCTAGATCACCACTCCTACCCGGAGACCTGATCCTAGATCACCACTCCTACCCGGAGACCTGATCCTAGATCACCACTCCTACCCTGAGACCTGATCCTAGACAACCACTCCTACCCTGAGACCTGATCCTAGACAACCACTCCTACCCGGAGACCTGATCCTAGACCTGATCCTAGATCACCACTCCTACCCTGAGACTGATCCTAGACAACCACTCCTACCCTGAGACCTGATCCTAGACCTGATCCTAGATCACCACTCCTACCCAGAGACCTGATCCTAGACCTGATCCTAAACCTGATCCTAGATCACCACTCCTACCCAGAGACCTGATCCTAAACCTGATCCTAGACCTGATCCTAGACCACCACTCCTACCCAGAGACCTGATCCTAGACCTGATCCTAGATCACCACTCCTACCCAGAGACCTGATCCTAGACCTGATCCTAGACCTGATCCTAGATCACCACTCCTACCCAGAGACCTGATCCTAGACCTGATCCTAGACCTGATCCTAGATCACCACTCCTACCCTGAGACCTGATCCTAGACCTGATCCTAGATCACCACTCCTACCCAGAGACCTGATCCTAGACCTGATCCTAGACCTGATCCTAGACCTGATCCTAGATCACCACTCCTACCCAGAGACCTGATCCTAGACCTGATCCTAGACCTGATCCTAGACCTGATCCTAGACCTGATCCTAGACCTGATCCTAGATCACCACTCCTACCCAGAGACCTGATCCTAGACCTGATCCTAGACCTGATCCTAGACCTGATCCTAGATCACCACTCCTACCCAGAGACCTGATCCTAGACCTGATCCTAGACCTGATCCTAGACCTGATCCTAGATCACCACTCCTACCCAGAGACCTGATCCTAGACCTGATCCTAGACCTGATCCTAGACCTGATCCTAGACCTGATCCTAGACCTGATCCTAGACCACCACTCCTGCTCTGAGATGCTTTGTGAATAAAAAATATTATTTTGGTGACACTGTTTTGGTGAACCTAATCCAGTCTTGTCTTTCAGTGTGAGGAGTGTGGAAAGGCTTTCTCCATTTCTCGACTGGAGAACTCCGACTTGGTCACAAAGTGTGTGTTCTGCCGATTGAAGACGGAAACCAGATCCCATCTTCAACCTCCTCCTCCTGTTGTCTAGTGTTCTGCCGATTGATGACAGAAACCAGATCCCATCTTCAACCTCCTCTTCTGTTGTCTAGTGTTCTGCCGATTGAAGACAGAAACCAGATCCCATCTTCAACCTCCTCCTCTGTTGTCTAGTGTTCTGCCGATTGAAGACGGAAACCAGATCCCATCTTCAACCTCCTCTTCTGTTGTCTAGTGTTCTGCCGATTGAAGACAGAAACCAGATCCCATCTTCAACCTCCTCTTCTGTTGTCTAGTGTTCTGCCGATTGAAGACAGAAACCAGATCCCATCTTCAACCTCCTCTTCTGTTGTCTCGGAATTTACTGAATGTACTGTATCCTAAAACTGTATTTGATAATTGATCACTAACCTTCTAGACATCCAAACAGCAATCACTAACCTTCTAGACATCAGAACAGCAATCACTAACCTTCTAGACATCAGAACAGCGATCACTAACCTTCTAGACATCAGAACAGCGATCACTAACCTTCTAGACATCAGAACAGCGATCACTAACCTTCTAGACATCAGAACAGCGATCACTAACCTTCTAGACATCAGAACAGCGATCACTAACCTTCTAGACATCAGAACAGCAATCACTAACCTTCTAGACATCAGAACAGCGATCACTAACCTTCTAGACATCAGAACAGCGATCACTAACCTTCTAGACATCAGAACAGCGATCACTAACCTTCTAGACATCAGAACAGCGATCACTAACCTTCTAGACATCAGAACAGCGATCACTAACCTTCTAGACATCAGAACAGCGATCACTAACCTTCTAGACATCAGAACAGCGATCACTAACCTTCTAGACATCAGAACAGCAATCACTAACCTTCTAGACATCAGAACAGCAATCACTAACCTTCTAGACATCAGAACAGCGATCACTAACCTTCTAGACATCAGAACAGCGATCACTAACCTTCTAGACATCAGAACAGAGATCACTAACCTTCTAGACATCAGAACAGCGATCACTAACCTTCTAGACATCAGAACAGCGATCACTAACCTTCTAGACATCAGAACAGCCATCACTAACCTTCTAGACATCAGAACAGCGATCACTAACCTTCTAGACATCAGAACAGCGATCACTAACCTTCTAGACATCAGAACAGCAATCACTAACCTTCTAGACATCAGAACAGCGATCACTAACCTTCTAGACATCAGAACAGCGATCACTAACCTTCTAGACATCAGAACAGCGATCACTAACCTTCTAGACATCAGAACAGCGATCACTAACCTTCTAGAC
Organism: Oncorhynchus mykiss; assembly: GCF_013265735.2. Classification (NCBI taxonomy): domain Eukaryota; kingdom Metazoa; phylum Chordata; class Actinopteri; order Salmoniformes; family Salmonidae; genus Oncorhynchus; species Oncorhynchus mykiss. The sequence continues at coordinate 96,508,326 of NC_048570.1, read as the reverse complement.
ATCAGAACAGCAATCACTAACCTTCTAGACATCAGAACAGCGATCACTAACCTTCTAGACATCAGAACAGCGATCACTAACCTTCTAGACATCAGAACAGCAATCACTAACCTTCTAGACATCAGAACAGCGATCACTAACCTTCTAGACATCAGAACAGCGATCACTAACCTTCTAGACATCAGAACAGCGATCACTAACCTTCTAGACATCAGAACAGCGATCACTAACCTTCTAGACATCAGAACAGCGATCACTAACCTTCTAGACATCAGAACAGAGATCACTAACCTTCTAGACATCAGAACAGCGAACACTAACCTTCTAGACATCAGAACAGCGATCACTAACCTTCTAGACATCAGAACAGCGATCACTAACCTTCTAGACATCAGAACAGCGATCACTAACCTTCTAGACATCAGAACAGAGATCACTAACCTTGTTTTGGTTGAAGATTTCTACTTCACCATTTGGCAGCTGGTGATGTACTGTTCATTCCATACCAGGCTCTAATCCCCGGGACTACAAAGAGGAAGAGACGGCACAAACGAGTCAATAAACCACCGCTCTCAAGTGGCGCAGCGGTCTAAGGTACTACAGACCCTGGTTCGATTCCAGGCTGTATCACAGCGATCTAAGGCACTGCATTTCAGTGCTAGAGGCGTCACTACAGACCCTGGTTCGATTACAGGCTGTATCACAACCGGCCGTGATTGGGAGTCCCATAGGGCGGTGCACAATTGGCCCAGCGTCATCCGGGTTTGGGTTTTGCCGGAGTAGGCCGTCATTGTAAATAACAATTTGTTCTTAACTGACTTGCCTAGTTTAAATAAAGTTACATTTTAAAATATACCCTCAGTTCTATTGGTAAACGTACAATCACTGGAGAATAAACTGGATGAGCTCTGCTGGAGACTATCCTATCAACGGGACCTGAAGAACTGGGATATCCTGTTTCACGGAGTCGTGGCTGAACTATGACATGCATAATATACATCTGGCTGGTTTTTCTGTGTGAAGACCCTACGGCAGCTTTGGGTAAGGTTAAAGGGGAAGGTGTCTCTTATGTTAACAACAGCTGGTGCACCATCTCTAATGTTAAGGAAGTCTCTAGGTTTTTCTGTGTGAAGACCGTACGGCAGCTTTGGGTAAGGTTAAAGGGGAAGGTGTCTCTTATGTTAACAACAGCTGGTGCTCCATCTCTAATGTTAAGGAAGTCTCTAGGTTTTTCTGTGTGAAGACCCTACGGCAGCTTTGGGTAAGGTTAAAGGGGAAGGTGTCTCTTATGTTAACAACAGCTGGTGCACCATCTCTAATGTTAAGGAAGTCTCTAGGTTTTTCTGTGTGAAGACCGTCCGGCAGCTTTGGGTAAGGTTAAAGGGGAAGGTGTCTTTTATGTTAACAACAGCTGGTGCTCCATCTCTAATGTTAAGGAAGTCTCTAGGTTTTTCTGTGTGAAGACCGTACGGCAGCTTTGGGTAAGGTTAAAGGGGAAGGTGTCTCTTATGTTAACAACAACTGGTGCTCCATCTCTAGTGTTAAGGAAGTCTCTAGGTTTTTCTGTGTGAAGACCGTACGGCAGCTTTGGGTAAGGTTAAAGGGGAAGGAGTCTCTTATGTTAACAACAGCTGGTGCTCCATCTCTAGTGTTAAGGAAGTCTCTAGGTTTTCCTGTGTGAAGACCGTACGGCAGCTTTGGGTAAGGTGAAAGGGGAAGGTGTCTCTTATGTTAACAACAGCTGGTGCTCCATCTCTAGTGTTAAGGAAGTCTCTAGGTTTTCCTGTGTGAAGACCGTACGGCAGCTTTGGGTAAGGTTAAAGGGGAAGGTGTCTCTTATGTTAACAACAGCTGGTGCTCCATCTCTAGTGTTAAGGAAGTCTCTAGGTTTTCCTGTGTGAAGACCGTACGGCAGCTTTGGGTAAGGTTAAAGGGGAAGGTGTCTCTTATGTTAACAACAGCTGGTGCTCCATCTCTAGTGTTAAGGAAGTCTCTAGGTTTTCCTGTGTGAAGACCGTACGGCAGCTTTGGGTAAGGTTAAAGGGGAAGGTGTCTCTTATGTTAACAACAGCTGGTGCTCCATCTCTAGTGTTAAGGAAGTCTCTAGGTTTTCCTGTGTGAAGACCGTACGGCAGCTTTGGGTAAGGTGAAAGGGGAAGGTGTCTCTTATGTTAACAACAGCTGGTGCTCCATCTCTAGTGTTAAGGAAGTCTCTAGGTTTTCCTGTGTGAAGACCGTACGGCAGCTTTGGGTAAGGTTAAAGGGGAAGGTGTCTCTAGGTTTTCCTCGCCAGAGTTAAAGAGTATCTCATGCACGATAAGCTGCAGACCATACTGTTTATTAAAAACAAAAAAAAAGTATGATTTAAGAAGTAAACATCGGTCTGAAGCCGAAAAAGAAAGGAAATTCACATGAGCACCAAAATGCCTACTCCACCCACGCTCTACCAAGGTTTAACAGCACCACAATGCCTACTCCACCCACACTCTACCAAGGTTTAACAGCACCACAATGCCTACTCCACCCACGCTCTACCAAGGTTTTACAGCACCACGATGCCTACTCCACCCATGCTCTACCAAGGTTTTACAGCACCACAATGCCTACTCCACCCATGCTCTACCAAGGTTTTACAGCACCAAAATGCCTACTCCACCCATGCTCTACCAAGGTTTTAGAGCACCACAATGCCTACTCCACCCATGCCCTACCAAGGTTTTACAGCACCACGATGCCTACTCCACCCATGCCCTACCAAGGTTTTACAGCACCACAATGCCTACTCCACCCATGCTCTACCAAGGTTTTACAGCACCACGATGCCTACTCCACCCATGCCCTACCAAGGTTTTACAGCACCACAATGCCTACTGCACCCATGCTCTACCAAGGTTTTACAGCACCACAATGCCTACTCCACCCATGCTCTACCAAGGTTTTACAGCACCACAATGCCTACTCCACGTAGGTTTTTCCATCACACAGCTTTGACCTGCGACAGTAACTATGTTGCTATTGTACTGCAGACTGTGTGTAGGCAGGTCACTTAGGATTCAAACCTTCTCAAACAGCCTGATTCATACTCTTGATGTGATTGGTTTCCACGTACAAGGGAACGTATTGGATTCTTCACTCACCACACTAATGCCATTCCACTACCATTTAATTAGACTATTAAGAAAACAATCTTTGATTTTATACTGACAAGACCATCGTACTTAATGGAGCTGTTTTGTCTTGTAGTAATGTGATGCCTGACTGTATTTCCTTGTATGTCCGTAGGTACTCAACATAACAGGTGTGTTTTATGTCCGTAGGTACTCAACATAACAGGTGTGTTTTATGTCCGTAGGTACTCAACATAACAGGTGTGTTTTATGTCCGTAGGTACTCAACATAACAGGTGTGTTTTATGTCCGTAGGTACTCAACATAACAGGTGTGTTTTATGTCCGTAGGTACTCAACATAACAGGTGTGTTTTATGTCAGTAGGTACTCAACATAACAGGTGGTGTTGTGTTTTATGTCCGTAGGTACTCAACATAACAGGGGGTGGTGTGTTTTACTGTGGGGAAAAAAAGTATTTAGTCAGCCACCAATTGTGCAAGTTCTCCCACTTAAAAAGATGAGAGAGGCCTGTCATTTTCATCATAGATACACTTCAACTATGAGACAAAATGAGAAAAAAAATCCAGAAAATCACATTGTAGGATTTTTAATGAATTTATTTGCAAATTATGGTGGAAAATAAGTATTTGGTCACCTACAAACAGGCAAGATTTCTGGCTCTCACAGACCTGTAACTTCTTCTTTAAGAGGCTCCTCTGTCCTCCACTCGTTACCTGTATTAATGGCACCTGTTTGAACTTGTTATCAGTATAAAAGACACCTGTCCACAACCTCAAACAGTCACACTCCAAACTCCACTATGGCCAAGACCAAAGAGCTGTCAAAGGACACCAGAAACAAAATTGTAGACCTGCACCAGACTGGGAAGACTGAATCTGCAATAGGTAAGCAGCTTGGTTTGAAGAAATCAACTGTGGGAGCAATTATTAGGAAATGGAAGACATACAAGACCACTGATAATCTCCCTCGATCTGGGGCTCCACGCAAGATCTCACCCCGTGGGGTCAAAATGATCACAAGAACGGTGAGCAAAAATCCCAGAACCACACGGGGGGACCTAGTGAATGACCTGCTGTTAATATAGGGGTAGAACACTGCTGTTAATATAGGGGCTGGCCAAGCAGATCCACTGGTAGAACCCTGCTATTAATATAGGGGTAGAACCCTGCTGTTAATATAAGGGTTGAACCCTGCTGTTAATATAGGGGCTGGCCCAGCAGATCCACTGGTAGAACCCTGGCTACGAGGTCCACTGGTAGAACCCTGCTGTTAATATAGGGGTAGAACCCTGCTGTTAATATAGGGACTGGCCCAGCAGGACCACTGGTAGAACCCTGCTGTTAATATAGGGGTAGAACCCTGCTGTTAATATAGGGACTGGCAAAGCAGGCCCACTGGTAGAACCCTGCTGTTAATATAGGGGTAGAACCATGATGTTAATATAGGGGCTGGCCCAGCAGGTCCACTGGTAGAACCCTGCTGTTAATAAAGGGGTAGAACCCTGCTGTTAATATAGGGGCTGGCCCAGTAGGTCCACTGGTAGAACCCTGCTGTTAATATAGGGGTAGAACCCTGCTGTTAATATAGGGGCTGGCCCAGCAGATCCAATGGTAGAACCCTGCTGTTAATATAGGGGTAGAACCCTGCTGTTAATATAGGGGCTGGCCCAGCAGGTCCACTGGTAGAACCCTGATGTTAATATAGGGGTAGAACCCTGCTGTTAATATAGGGGCTGGCCCAGCAGGTCCACTGGTAGAACCCTGCTGTTAATATAGGGGTAGAACCCTGCTGTTAATATAGGGGCTGGCCCAGCAGATCCACTGGTAGAACCCTGCTGTTAATATAGGGGTAGAACCCTGCTGTTAATATAGGGGCTGGCCCAGCAGATCCACTGGTAGAACCCTGCTGTTAATATAAGGGTAGAACCCTGCTGTTAATATAGGGGTAGAACCCTGCTGTTAATATAAGGGCTGGCCCAGCAGATCCACTGGTAGAACCCTGATGTTAATATAGGGGTAGAACCCTGCTGTTAATATAGGGGCTGGCCCAGCAGATCCACTGGTAGAACCCTGCTGTTAATATAGGGGTAGAACCCTGCTGTTAATATAGGGGTAGAACCCTGCTGTTAATATAGGGGCTGGCCCAGCAGATCCACTGGTAGAACCCTGCTGTTAATATAGGGGCTGGCCCAGCAGATCCACTGGTAGAACCCTGCTATTAATATAGGGGTAGAACCCTGCTGTTAATATAGGGGTAGAACCCTGCTGTTAATATAGGGGCTGGCCCAGCAGATCCACTGGTAGAACCCTAGGCAATAACTTAACCTTGGTAACGTTCGCAGATTGCATTATATTTTAGATTTTTAGTGGTAATTAAATTTAATTTATTTAGAATTCATCATAATTAATTTCCTATAAATGGTTTAACCAGCTCCGTGTTTTCTGGAGTCAAAGTGAAAGAGGAAGAGCCCGCGCTGCGGCAGCACGACACCCCAGATCAGTGTGTATTTAATTAGATTTCTTCCTCAGCATTGTTGGGAAGGGCCGTAAAGCATTTCACTGTTACTCACCTGTGTGTTTACGAAGCATGACACAAGTACATGTTGATTTGACACACAGGTTGAGTCTGGGGCGACGACGTTATGACCGAACACCATTGTCCGAGCTTGTAAATGTTTGAAATGTAAACTATGGGATCAATAATCGCTTAATTTATGTTCTGCAATGAAGCTCACTTGAGTAATTAATTAAATACACAACACCGTATAAAATGTAAATTACAAAGCTTGAGATATACATGATGGAAATATAAAGCCTTTTTTCACGGGCACATTCACCGGCGCCGTGGCTTAGTTGGTTAAAGCGCCTGTCTAGTAAACAGGAGATCCTGAGTTCGAATCTCAGCGGAGCCTTTTGTGAACATTATTATTTTGAAGTCCAGGCACCACTTGCTTAAATTACATTTTTGCATCTACCTATTTTGGAATTTGTTGGTATTTTGGTCAATTGATATTAGTATTTTCTAAAAGTAAACATGAAAATGTCAATTTTTTTTATTTTCCCATACTACCATCATCCACATTTATAAACCACTTTAAAATGGAAATACACCAATAGGTAACTACATACAATTAATTACACATAATGTAAAAGCCCATTTCATAGAGAATGTTTCAAACTGAACTATCTATAGTAACTTACTCTGAATAGGTGGTGATTGGGCCTAAATAGCCGTTTGGTAGTCTAAATTCAGTGTACTTTTCTTCAACATTCATTTCCCAATAGTCAGACTCCCTTATATCTTCCCACAAGCCAACACAGACTCGCCCTTAGTGTTTCTCATCTTCAGAACCATCTGCATTCACCACGTTGTGTGGTTATACTTAGATATATTCTCCAGACTTGCCCAGAGGGAATTGTTGATAGGTTGTTCATTTTTTTAATTCTAAATAACATTTTCGTTGGTAAAATGCGCCAAAAATGCATTTTAACGTTACATGACTTGTATTTTACAGACATAAATATATATATTAAAAACATATATATTTATCCTCTATCTGCTCTGGACAAGTCCGGTCCTGGAGTGTCTTAAAATGAAACTAACATCTTTAGTCTGACTTCATCCAGTTTCCAGAAACATTTATTTGCGCGATATGCAAATATAGCATATTTAACGTTGTATCGCCTCATTTGCATATTTTAATAAAATATTTCAGAAAAGTTGTAATACGAAAAAGTATTATGTTTGTGTCAATATTCAACTGGTAAAACCTGACTGCGATATGATGAAGCGAAAAAAACGACCTTTGGAGAACACGGCCCCAATCTCCCGTTTCACATTTTACCAACAGTAAAGACATTTACCCTTTTATTTCCTTCACGACTCGGCGGCGCTGTGGCTTAGTTGGTTAAAGCGCCTGTCTAGTAAACAGGAGATCCTGAGTTCGAATCTCAGCAGTGCCTTTTTGTTTCTGTTAATTAAGGACCTTTTCTCGAGGAGCTCCAAGCTTTGACAACGGTGACGACGAGGATACGTCCCTGCCTTCCGGCAATCCAACCATACTGATATGTTGTAGAAAATGACATGGGGCCAGCATTTTAGTAACTAATTCGAACGAATTTAAGTTAAACAGGGTGAATACCAAAAGAGTATTAAATTCAAATCAAAGTTTATTTGTCACATGCGCCCGAATACAACAGGTGTAGTAGACCTTACAGTGAAATGCTGAATACAACAGGTGTAGTAGACCTTACAATGAAATGCTGAATACAACAGGTGTAGTAGACCATACAGTGAAATGCTGAATACAACAGGTGTAGTAGACCTTACAGTGAAATGCTGAATACAACAGGTGTAGTAGACCTTACAGTGAAATGCTGAATACAACAGGTGTAGTAGACCTTACAGTGAAATGCTGAATACAACAGGTGTAGTAGACCTCACAGTGAAATGCGGAATACAACAGGTGTAGTAGACCTTACAGTGAAATGCTAAATACAACAGGTGTAGTAGACCTTACAGTGAAATGCTGAATACAACAGGTGTAGTAGACCTCACAGTGAAATGCTGAATACAACAGGTGTAGTAGACCTCACAGTGAAATGCTGAATACAACAGGTGTAGTAGACCTCACAGTGAAATGCTGAATACAACAGGTGTAGTAGACCTCACAGTGAAATGCTGAATACAACAGGTGTAGTAGACCTTACAGTGAAATGCTGAATACAACAGGTGTAGTAGACCTCACAGTGAAATGCTGAATACAACAGGTGTAGTAGACCTTATAGTGAAATGCTGAATACAACAGGTGTAGTAGACCTCACAGTGAAATGCTGAATACAACAGGTGTAGTAGACCTCACAGTGAAATGCTGAATACAACAGGTGTAGTAGACCTCACAGTGAAATGCTGAATACAACAGGTGTAGTAGACCTCACAGTGAAATGCTGAATACAACAGGTGTAGTAGACCTTACAGTGAAATGCTGAATACAACAGGTGTAGTAGACCTCACAGTGAAATGCTGAATACAACAAGTGTAGTAGACCTTACAGTGAAATGCTGAATACAACAGGTGTAGTAGACCTCACAGTGAAATGCTGAATACAACAGGTGTAGTAGACCTCACAGTGAAATGCTGAATACAACAGGTGTAGTAGACCTCACAGTGAAATGCTGAATACAACAGGTGTAGTAGACCTCACAGTGAAATGCTGAATACAACAAGTGTAGTAGACCTTACAGTGAAATGCTGAATACAACAGGTGTAGTAGACCTCACAGTGAAATGCTTACTTACAAGCCCTTAACCAACAATGTAGCACGCCCTGGTCGAAGTATTTTGTGTTTATCTTCATTTATTTGGTCAGGCCAGGGTGTGGCATGGGTTTTTGTATGTGGTGTGTTGGTATTGGGATTGTAGCTTAGTGGGGTGTTCTAGTTAAGTCTATGGCTGTCTGAAGTGGTTCTCAATCAGAGGCAGGTGTTTATCGTTGTCTCTGATTGGGAACCATATTTAGGCAGCCATATTCTTTGAGTGTTTCGTGGGTGATTGTCCTTAGTGTGTTTGTGCACCAGTATTAGGCTGTTTCGGTGTTCGTTACGTTTTTGTAGTGTTTGTATTTAGATTCGTGTTGCTTCAGTTTAATAAACATGGATCGCAATCTACACGCTGCATTTTGGTCCGACTCTACTTCACCCAAAGAAAGCCGTTACAGTAGTTAAGAAAAATGCGTTTTAAGTAACAAATAGACAAGGAAAAAATATAAAATAAAAGTAAAATAATTAAACAGCAATAGTCAAATAAAAAGTGAGGCTATATACAAGCTGGGCACGCCCCCCTGAACACGCCCCACTGAGATATACAGGGGCACGCCCCCCTGAGATATACAGGGGCACGCCCCCCTGAACACGCCCCTCTGCGCGCGCCCCCCTGAGATATACAGGGGCACGCCCCCCTGAGATATACAGGGGCACGCCCCCCTGAGATATACAGGGGCACGCCCCCCTGAACACGCCCCTCTGCGCACGCCCCCCTGAGCACGCCCCCCTGAGCACGCCCCCCTGAGCGCGCCCCCCTGAGCGCGCCCCCCTGAGATATACAGGGGCACGCCCCACTGAGCACGCACCCCTGAGCACGCCCCCCTGAGAGGCCCCCGTGTTGAGGATCAGCGTGCAGATGTGTAGTTACCTACCCTTACCACCTGGGGGACGGCCCGTCAGGAAGTCCAGGATCCAGTTGCAGAGGGAGGTGTTTAGTCCCAGGGTCATTAGGCCAACGATTACACTGAATACTTCTACGGAGAGCGTTATAGCTGCAGGACTCAGAGTGTTTACAAAGCAAACAGTCAGAGTAAGTCTCTTTACAAAGCAAACAGCCACAGTAAGTCTCTTTACAAAGCAAACAGCCACAGTGATCGTCGGTGTCCACATCACTAACAAACTATGGGTCTTCAGATCCTCAAAAAGTTCTACAGCTGCACCATCAAGAGCATCCTGACCGGGTGCATCACCGCCTGGTATGGCAAATGCTCGGCATCCGACCGTAAGGCGCTACAGAGGGTAGTGGGAACGGCCCAGTACATCACCGGGGACAAGCTTCCTGCCATCCAGGACCTCTATACCAGGATGTGTCAGAGGAAAACCCAAAACATTGTCAAAGACTCCAGCCACCCCAGTCATAGATTGTTTTCTCAAACCATAAGACTGCTGAACGGGACTGCTTGAATCAAGTGTCTATCTGGACTATTTGCATTTATTTCCCCCCACTGCTGTCATTCACTGTTTATTATCTATGTGTAACAGTATATCTTTAGACCGTTCCCTCGCTCCGACCTGGGCGCGAACCTGGGACGCTCTGCACACGTCAACAGTCCCGCTCGAAGCATCGTTACCGATTTGAAACGCAATTTAGCGCGCACCACCGCTAACTAGCTAACCGTTTCACATCCGTTACATATGCTTAGTCTCTACCCCTTACCTACATGTACATATTACCTCAATTACCTCGACTAACCTGCACCACCTCGGTACCTGTACCCCCTGTGTATATTCTCCTGGTTGTTCTTTTATTGTGTTTATCTAGTAAATATTTTCTTAACTGTCATTTAAAAAAAAACAACCTCATTGTTAGTTAAGGGCTTGTCAGTAAGCATTACACTGTAAGGTTTATTGTTTTATTAGGCGCATGTGACAAATAAAAATGTATTTTATTTTTTATTTTAATAGAATCACTGGTGCGAATATGCAATAGCACCATCCGGCCTTTCGGGGTCAGGATTTGACGACAACATTATAACGACGTATTCAATGAAGACCTCTCTGCACGGGATGGGGAAAAAACATTATTCAATTCAAAGAAGGATCTACTCGGCATACCAAACTGCAGCGACCGCAAAAACTAGGATTTGGGTTTAATTTAAATAGGACAGACAACGCGTAACTGCACGGTAAATGATCACTGCACCATTGTCCACTTTCATGCACAGGATAGTGCCTAAAGGGAGATGAAAATAGTCGGCTGTGGACGGAGAATAAATAACAGCTATAAACACCGAACAGTCCAAACCGAAATAAAGGACGGGACTGTGTCGTAAGTGCACTGCCGACGTGTCTTTCTCTTTCTGTCTCACAAACGCAGAGACTTTTCCCTTCCTTTAGGATATAAATCAACGCGGAAACCAAACGAGCCATTGAAGCAGAGACCGACGATGTACGATTCACATCTCCTCTTTTCCCTGTATCACATTGTCCTAGTGGGCTGCCTCTGAGTAGCGTATGAAGCTTCTTCTTTTTGCGCTACAAACACAATTTACCCACGTCCTAGTTTATTTATTTTTTTTATACAGAGAGGGGACTTGAGTTCATGACATCTGCAAAGGTCACGGAAGATATTCGGAGGCTATTGCTACAGATGTTACGGAAATTACCCCCAAGATGACAAAAGAACGAGCTGGGCTGCTGGAATGATGGATCGGATTGGAGCGCCGGGGCTTCTCCTGGTCATATGGATATTAATACGGTTCGCTTCGGTCTGTGTCGGTCAGTACTCTTATTTAGACATATTACTTTTTTCTTGTTGTTCAATTTGAATGTTTTCTGATACTCTACCTGTTTCCCGTTGGATAATATTCTGTATTGATCTAAAACTTTGTCATATTTTACAAAACCACGTCATTTTAAATCACGTGTTGTCCTGCTGCATTTGGTCACAGACTCCGTTCTTCATTTCCTTCATCTATTTACACAGACTATTAATGCTCATCTGAGTTAGGTGATGGTTCGGCTACTTCTACAGGCAGAACCAGAACCAGAACCGGACAGTGTGGGTGTTAATAGTATTGGAATGTTGTGTGCTTCCCTAGAGATGGATCATCGTTGCCATGGTGGCTGTCGTTGTGGGTCATCTGCAACATGTACCATGACGGGCTTTCATTGATTTCTACTGAGAAATGATAGTCTTAGTTTGTAAACATGGGTTCTCCTGTCAGTTGATGGTGTTATGTGCAAACACTCACGCACGCACACACACACACACACACGCACACACACACCAAAACTCAGCATCGATACAGCGGACCCTCTGGCTATCTGCATTACATCATCGTGCCCAGCGTCAATCCCTTAATGTATTGCTCTAGTGCAGATGAAAACAGGGCCAGCCCACAGACACAGAGCAGAGGATAGTCTGGCTACAAGCCAGCTCACAGACACAGAGCAGAGGGTCGTCTGGCTACGAGCCAGCCCACAGACACAGCAGAGGATCGTCTGGCTACAAGCCAGCTCACAGACACAGAGCAGAGGGTCGTCTGGCTACGAGCCAGCCCACAGACACAGCAGAGGATCGTCTGGCTACAAGCCAGCTCACAGACACAGAGCAGAGGATTGTCTGGCTACGAGCCAGCCCACAGACACAGCAGAGGATCGTCTGGCTACAAGCCAGCCCACAGACACAGAGCAGAGGATCGTCTGGCTACGAGCCAGCCCACAGACACAGAGCAGAGGATCGTCTGGCTACGAGCCAGCCCACAGACACAGAGCAGAGGGTCGTCAGGCTACGAGCCAGCCCACAGACACAGCAGAGGATCGTCTGGCTACAAGCCAGCCCACAGACACAGAGCAGAGGATCGTCTGGCTACGAGCCAGCCCACAGAGCAGAGGATAGTCTGGCTACGAGCCAGCCCACAGAGCAGAGGATAGTCTGGCTACGAGCCAGCCCACAGAGCAGAGGATCGTCTGGCTACGAGCCAGCCCACAGAGCAGAGGATAGTCTGGCTACGAGCCAGCCCACAGAGCAGAGGATAGTCTGGCTACGAGCCAGCCCACAGAGCAGAGGATAGTCTGGCTACGAGCCAGCCCACAGACACAGAGCAGAGGGTCGTCAGGCTACGAGCCAGCCCACAGACACAGAGCAGAGGGTCGTCAGGCTACGAGCCAGCCCACAGACACAGAGCAGAGAACAGTCTGGCTACAAGCCAGCCCACAGAGTTGGCATTTTTCCGATAGAGCCTCAGTAATGTTAGTGTAAGTCAAATGATTATCAGGAAAAACAACACAGATATTTGAATACGTCTACAGGTGACTGTATTGAAACTTAATGCCAGAGGAAACACAAGCAGAACCCAAAGACAATATCGCATTGAAAGATGAATCCTCTGTATATGTTTATTATAGTGTAATGATTAGCCACTCAGCTACTATGGTCGATCTCTGTCTGAGCAGACATCTTCCTTCCTCTGCTACCTCAGGAGGCTGCTGCCACGCCCCCATCCCCTCCCCTCCTCACCTTCCTCCCCCTCCTCCCTCCTCCTTCTCCTCCCCCTCCTCCTCCCCCCCCTCCCTCCACCTCCTCCTCCCTCCTCCTTCTCCTCCCCCTCCTCCATCCTCCTCCCCCTCCTCCTCCCCCTCCTCCCTCCTCCTCCTCCTTCTCCTCCCTCCTCCTCCCCCTCCTCCCTCCCCCTCTTCCTTCTCCCCCCCCCCCCCCCCCCCTCATCCTCCCTCACCCTCCCCCCCCCATCCTCCTCCCTCCTCCTCCCCCTCCTCCCTCCCCCTCCTACTCCTCTCCAGTCCCATGGGGCCCCTGGTTCCAGAGGTGGAGGTGTGAACTGAAGGGATCATTATGGAGCTACAGAGTGGTGTGTGTGTGTCTGTGTCTGTGTGTGTGTGTGTCTGTGTGTGTGTGTCTGTGTGTGTGGAGAGAGAGTGGGTGTAGACCTGTAGTTTGTTCCCTCTCTTTACCTGTCACACTAAAGAGGCCTCCTAACCCCCTACTCATTTCCCTCCTCCTCCTTTCCCTCCTCCTCCTTCCTACAGGAGCAGATATAGAGAGGCTTGTTCCTACCTTATTAGGAGGCAACCTCTTACCTCCACAAAGGGCTGTTTTCTTTATCTGCAAATTATAGACCGTAACTGAAGCAGAGACAGGATGCTGACAACCGTTGTGTTCAAAGTTAGAACCTGGTGTTTTCATTGGAAGTCCTCTAGCATCTCTGCTTTACAGGTGAGCTGATCATCAGAGTAAAAATCACCTTATAAATGATGAATAAATATCACTGTCCTCTCTGTTGTCATATATTAACTATCACTGTCCTCTCTGTTGTCATATATTAACTATCACTGTCCTCTCTGTTGTCATATATTAACTATCACTGTCCTCTCTGTGGTCATATATTAACTATCACTGTCCGCTCTGTGGTCATATATTACCTATCACTGTCCTCTCTGTGGTCATATATTAACTATCACTGTCCTCTCTGTGGTCATATATTAACTATCACTGTCCTCTCTGTTGTCATATATTAACTATCACTGTCCTCTCTGTGGTCATATATTACCTATCACTGTCCTCTCTGTGGTCATATATTACCTATCACTGTCCTCTCTGTGGTCATATATTAACTATCACTGTCCTCTCTGTGGTCATATATTAACTATCACTGTCCTCTCTGTGGTCATATATTAACTATCACTGTCCTCTCTGTGGTCATATATTAACTATCACTGTCCTCTCTGTGGTCATATATTAACTATCACTGTCCTCTCTGTTGTCATATATTAACTATCACTGTCCTCTCTGTGGTCATATATTAACTATCACTGTCCTCTCTGTTGTCATATATTAACTATCACTGTCCTCTCTGTGGTCATATATTAACTATCACTGTCCTCTCTGTTGTCATATATTAACTATCACTGTCCTCTCTGTGGTCATATATTAACTATCACTGTCCTCTCTGTCCTACTGTAGTGTTTACTACATCACCATGTGTCCTGTAGTGTTTACTACATCACCATGTGTCTCTGTAGTGTTTACTACATCACCATGTGTCCTGTAGTGTTTACTACATCACCATGTGTCTCTGGTCCTGTAGTGTTTACTACATCACCATGTTTCTCTGTAGTGTTTACTACATCACCATGTGTCCTGTAGTGTTTACTACATCACCATGTGTCCTGTAGTGTTTACTACATCACCATGTGTCTCTGTAGTGTTTACTACATCACCATGTGTCTCTGGTCCTGTAGTGTTTACTACATCACCATGTGTCTCTGTAGTGTTTACTACATCACCATGTGTCTCTGGTCCTGTAGTGTTTACTACATCACCATGTGTCTCTAGTCCTGTAGTGTTTACTACATCACCATGTGTCCTGTAGTGTTTACTACATCACCATGTAGTCCTGTAGTGTTTACTACATCACCATGTGTCTCTAGTCCTGTAGTGTTTACTACATCACCATGTGTCCTGTAGTGTTTACTACATCACCATGTGTCCTGTAGTGTTTACTACATCACCATGTGTCTCTGTAGTGTTTACTACATCACCATGTGTCTCTAGTCCTGTAGTGTTTACTACATCACCATGTGTCCTGTAGTGTTTACTACATCACCATGTGTCCTGTAGTGTTTACTACATCACCATGTGTCTCTGTAGTGTTTACTACATCACCATGTGTCTCTGTAGTGTTTACTACATCACCATGTGTCCTGTAGTGTTTACTACATCACCATGTGTCCTGTAGTGTTTACTACATCACCATGTGTCTCTGTAGTGTTTACTACATCACCATGTGTCTCTGTAGTGTTTACTACATCACCATGTGTCTCTGTAGTGTTTACTACATCACCATGTGTCCTGTAGTGTTTACTACATCACCATGTTTCTCTGTAGTGTTTACTACATCACCATGTAGTCCTGTAGTGTTTACTACATCACCATGTGTCTCTGTAGTGTTTACTACATCACCATGTGTCTCTGTAGTGTTTACTACATCACCATGTGTCTCTGTAGTGTTTACTACATCACCATGTAGTCCTGTAGTGTTTACTACATCACCATGTGTCCTGTAGTGTTTACTACATCACCATGTGTCTCTGTAGTGTTTACTACATCACCATGTGTCCTGTAGTGTTTACTACATCACCATGTGTCCTGTAGTGTTTACTACATCACCATGTGTCTCTGTAGTGTTTACTACATCACCATGTGTCTCTGTAGTGTTTACTACATCACCATGTGTCTCTGTAGTGTTTACTACATCACCATGTGTCTCTGTAGTGTTTACTACATCACCATGTAGTCCTGTAGTGTTTACTACATCACCATGTGTCTCTGTAGTGTTTACTACATCATCATGTGTCTCTGTAGTGTTTACTACATCACCATGTGTCCTGTAGTGTTTACTACATCACCATGTGTCTCTGTAGTGTTTACTACATCACCATGTGTCCTGTAGTGTTTACTACATCACCATGTGTCTCTAGTCCTGTAGTGTTTACTACATCACCATGTGTCTCTGTAGTGTTTACTACATCACCATGTGTCTCTGTAGTGTTTACTACATCACCATGTGTCTCTGTAGTGTTTACTACATCACCATGTGTCTCTGTAGTGTTTACTACATCACCATGTGTCCTGTAGTGTTTACTACATCACCATGTGTCTCTAGTCCTGTAGTGTTTACTACATCACCATGTGTCTCTGTAGTGTTTACTACATCACCATGTGTCTATGTAGTGTTTACTACATCACCATGTGTCTCTGTAGTGTTTACTACATCACCATGTAGTCCTGTAGTGTTTACTACATCACCATGTGTCTCTGTAGTGTTTACTACATCACCATGTGTCTCTGTAGTGTTTACTACATCACCATGTAGTCCTGTAGTGTTTACTACATCACCATGTGTCCTGTAGTGTTTACTACATCACCATGTGTCTCTGTAGTGTTTACTACATCACCATGTGTCTCTGTAGTGTTTACTACATCACCATGTGTCTCTGTAGTGTTTACTACATCACCATGTGTCTCTGTAGTGTTTACTACATCACCATGTGTCCTGTAGTGTTTACTACATCACCATGTGTCTCTGTAGTGTTTACTACATCACCATATGTCCTGCAGTGTTTACTACATCACCATGTGTCTCTGGTCCTGTAGTGTTTACTACATCACCATGTGTCTCTGTAGTGTTTACTACATCACCATGTGTCCTGTAGTGTTTACTACATCACCATGTGTCTCTGTAGTGTTTACTACATCACCATGTGTCTCTGTAGTGTTTACTACATCACCATGTGTCTCTGTAGTGTTTACTACATCACCATGTGTCTCTGTAGTGTTTACTACATCACCATGTGTCTCTGTAGTGTTTACTACATCACCATGTGTCTCTGTAGTGTTTACTACATCACCATGTGTCTCTGTAGTGTTTACTACATCACCATGTGTCTCTGTAGTGTTTACTACATCACCATGTGTCCTGTAGTGTTTACTACATCACCATGTGTCTCTGTAGTGTTTACTACATCACCATGTGTCCTGTAGTGTTTACTACATCACCATGTGTCTCTAGTCCTGTAGTGTTTACTACATCACCATGTGTCTCTGTAGTGTTTACTACATCACCATGTGTCTCTGTAGTGTTTACTACATCACCATGTGTCTCTGTAGTGTTTACTACATCACCATGTGTCTCTGTAGTGTTTACTACATCACCATGTGTCTCTGTAGTGTTTACTACATCACCATGTGTCTCTGTAGTGTTTACTACATCACCATGTGTCTCTGTAGTGTTTACTACATCACCATGTGTCTCTGTAGTGTTTACTACATCACCATGTGTCTCTGGTCCTGTAGTGTTTACTACATCACCATGTGTCTCTGTAGTGTTTACTACATCACCATGTGTCCTGTAGTGTTTACTACATCACCATGTGTCTCTGTAGTGTTTACTACATCACCATGTGTCTCTGTAGTGTTTACTACATCACCATGTGTCCTGTAGTGTTTACTACATCACCATGTGTCTCTAGTCCTGTAGTGTTTACTACATCACCATGTGTCTCTGTAGTGTTTACTACATCACCATGTGTCTCTGTAGTGTTTACTACATCACCATGTGTCTCTAGTCCTGTAGTGTTTACTACATCACCATGTGTCTCTAGTCCTGTAGTGTTTACTACATCACCATGTGTCCTGTAGTGTTTACTACATCACCATGTGTCTCTAGTCCTGTAGTGTTTACTACATCACCATGTGTCTCTGTAGTGTTTACTACATCACCATGTGTCTCTGTAGTGTTTACTACATCACCATGTGTCCTGTAGTGTTTACTACATCACCATGTGTCTCTGTAGTGTTTACTACATCACCATGTGTCTCTGTAGTGTTTACTACATCACCATGTGTCCTGTAGTGTTTACTACATCACCATGTGTCCTGTAGTGTTTACTACATCACCATGTGTCTCTGTAGTGTTTACTACATCACCATGTGTCCTGTAGTGTTTACTACATCACCATGTGTCTCTGTAGTGTTTACTACATCATCATGTGTCTCTGTAGTGTTTACTACATCACCATGTGTCCTGTAGTGTTTACTACATCACCATGTGTCCTGTAGTGTTTACTACATCACCATGTGTCTCTGTAGTGTTTACTACATCACCATGTGTCCTGTAGTGTTTACTACATCACCATGTGTCTCTGTAGTGTTTACTACATCACCATGTGTCTCTGTAGTGTTTACTACATCACCATGTGTCTCTGTAGTGTTTACTACATCACCATGTGTCCTGTAGTGTTTACTACATCACCATGTGTCCTGTAGTGTTTACTACATCACCATGTGTCTCTGTAGTGTTTACTACATCACCATGTGTCCTGTAGTGTTTACTACATCACCATGTGTCCTGTAGTGTTTACTACATCACCATGTGTCTCAGTTCAGATCAGTCTAATGGTTTTGTTCATTGATTTTGACCAATATGTACCTTGAAGCTGCGCTGTGTGTGTGTGTGTGTGTGTGTGTGTGTGTGTGTGTGTGCGTGCGTGAGACTGATCTGCGCTGTGTGTGTGTGTGTATATATGTGTGTATATATGTTTGTGTGTGTATGTGTGTGTGTGTGTGTGTGTGTTCGATGCCCTTTCTCCTCCAGGGTGAGAGACAATTAATGAGATGGATATTTTCAGCACCTGGTGCACTGCAGATTGAAGAAATGTAAATAGAGAATTCAGAGAGAGAGAGAGAGAGAGAGAGAGGGGAGGAAGTGTGAGAGAGCTAGGGGAAGAGACAGGGAGTGTGTGAGAGAACTCGGAGGAAGAGGGAGGAAGAGAGGGAGAGGAAGAGATGGAGAGGAAGAGAGAGAGGGAGAGGATCAGAGAAAGGGAGGAAGTGTGAGAGAGCTAAGGGAGAGAAAGGGAGTGTGTGAGAGAACTCGGAGGAAGAGGGAGGAAGAGAGGGAGATGGGGAGAGAGAGGAAGATAGACAGAGAGAGAGAGAGAGAGAGAGAGAGAGGTGGAAGAGTGTATTAAAGCTAAGGTGGTGTGAGGTCACTGGGCCCTTCCTCTCTTCCTTTCCATGTCTTTGAAGCAGGGGCTTGTGGGGAACGCAGTCCTGGTCCTGATAAGAGGCTCTTCAAACAAACACAGAAAGTATTCAGACCCCACGACTTTTCCCACATTTTGTTACATTATAGACTTATTCTAAAATTCATGAAATAGTTTTTTTTCTCATTACTTTACACACAATACCCCATAATGACAAAGCAAAAACAGGTTTTTATAAATTCTTGCTAATAATAATAATAATACCTTTTTTTTAATGAAGTATCACATTTCCATCAGTATTCAGACCCTTTACTCAGTACTTTGTTGAAGCACCTTTGGCAGCGATTACAACCTGGAGTGTTCTTCTTCGGTATGACGCTACAAGCTTGGCACAAATGTATTTGAGGAGTTTATCCCATTCTTTGCTGCAAAGGTATTTTCTCCATAGATGTTTGATCGGATTCAAGTCCGGGTTCTGGCTGGGCCAGTTAAGTACATTCAGAGACTTGTCCCGAAGCCACTCCTGTTTTATCTTGGCTATGTGCTTAGTGTCGTTGTCCTGTTGGAAGGTGAACCTTCGCCCCAGTCGGAGGTCCTGAACGCTCTGGAGCAGGTACTACATAAATCATCACGTTTTCATCAAGGATCTCTCTGTACTTTTCTACCTTCATATTTCCCTCAATTCTGACTAGTCTCCCAGTCCCCACAGCATGATGCTGCCACCACCATGCTTCACCGTAGGGATGGTGCCAGGTTTCCTCCAGACGTGAAGCTAGGCATTCAGGCCAAAGAGTTCAATCTTGATTACATCAGACCAGAGAATCTTGTTTCTCATGGTTTGAGAGTCTTTAGGTGCCTTTTGGCAAATTCAAAGTGGGCTGTCATGTGCCTTTTACTGAGGAGTGGCTTCCGTCTGGCCACTCTACCATAAAGGCCTGATTGGTGGAGTGCTGCAGAGATGGTTGTCCTTCTGGAAGGTTCTCCCATCTCCACAGAGGACCTCTGAAGCTCTGTCAGAGTGACCATCGGATTCTTGGTCACCTCCCTGACCAAGGCCCTTCTCCCTGATTACTCAGTTTAGCTTGGCGACCAGCTCTAGGAAGAGTCTTGGTGGTTCCAAACTTCTTCCATTTAAGAATGATGGAGGGCACTGTGTTCTTGGGGACCTTCAATGCTGCAGAAATGTGTTGCTACCCTTCCCCAGATCTGTGCCTCGACACCATCCTGTCTCGGAGCTCTACGGACAATTCCTTCGACCTCACGGCTTGGTTTTTGCTCTGACATGCACTGTCAGCTGTGGGACCTTATATAGACAGGTGTGTGCCTTTCCAAATCATGTCCAATCAATTGAATTTACCACAGGTGGACTTCAATCAAGTTGTAGAAACATCTCAAGGATGATCAATGGAAACAGGATGCACCTGAGCTCAATTTCAAGTCTCAAAACAAAGCTTCTGAAAACGAATGTAAATAAGGAACAGACACATGGTGGTATTGAACATGTTGTAGATATGTGGTGGTATTGAACATGTTGTAGATATGTGGTGGTATTGAACATGTTGTGTTGTAGATATGTGGTGGTATTGAACATGTTGTAGATATGGGGTGGTATTGAACATGTTGTAGATATGTGGTGGTATTGAACGTGTTGTAGATATGTGGTGGTATTGAACATGTTGTAGATATGTGGTGGTATTGAACATGTTGTGTTGTAGATATGTGGTGGTATAGAACATGTTGTGTTGTAGATATGTGGTGGTATTGAACATGTTGTAGATATGTGGTGGTATTGAACATGTTGTAGATATGTGGTGGTATTGAACATGTTGTGTTGTAGATATGTGGTGGTATTGAACATGTTGTGTTGTAGATATGGGGTGGTATTGAACATGTTGTGTTGTAGATATGTGGTGGTATTGAACGTGTTGTAGATATGTGGTGGTATTGAACATGTTGTAGATATGTGGTGGTATTGAACATGTTGTAGATATGTGGTGGTATTGAACATGTTGTAGATATGTGGTGGTATTGAACATGTTGTAGATATGTGGTGGTATTGAACATGTTGTAGATATGTAGTGGTATTGAACATGTTGTAGATATGTGGTGGTATTGAACATGTTGTAGATATGTGGTGGTATTGAACATGTTGTAGATATGTGGTGGTATTGAACGTGTTGTAGATATGTGGTGGTATTGAACATGTTGTGTTGTAGATATGTGGTGGTATTGAACGTGTTGTAGATATGTGGTGGTATTGAACATGTTGTGTTGTAGATATGTGGTGGTATTGAACATGTTGTGTTGTAGATATGTGGTGGTATTGAACATGTTGTGTTGTAGATATGTGGTGGTATTGAACATGTTGTAGATATGTGGTGGTATTGAACATGTTGTGTTGTAGATATGTGGTGGTATTGAACATGTTGTAGATATGTGGTGGTATTGAACATGTTGTAGATATGGGGTGGTATTGAACGTGTTGTGTTGTAGATATGTGGTGGTATTGAACATGTTGTAGATATGTGGTGGTATTGAACATGTTGTGTTGTAGATATGTGGTGGTATTGAACATGTTGTAGATATGTAGTGGTATTGAACGTGTTGTAGATATGGGGTGGTATTGAACGTGTTGTGTTGTAGATATGTGGTGGTATTGAACATGTTGTAGATATGTGGTGGTATTGAACATGTTGTGTTGTAGATATGTGGTGGTATTGAACATGTTGTAGATATGTGGTGGTATTGAACGTGTTGTGTTGTAGATATGTGGTGGTATTGAACATGTTGTAGATATGTGGTGGTATTGAACGTGTTGTGTTGTAGATATGTGGTGGTATTGAACGTGTTGTGTTGTAGATATGTGGTGGTATTGAACATGTTGTAGATATGTGGTGGTATTGAACATGTTGTAGATATGTGGTGGTATTGAACGTGTTGTAGATATGTGGTGGTATTGAACGTGTTGTAGATATGTGGTGGTATTGAACGTGTTGTAGATATGTGGTGGTATTGAACATGTTGTAGATATGTGGTGGTATTGAACATGTTGTAGATATGTGGTGGTATTGAACATGTTGTAGATATGTGGTGGTATTGAACGTGTTGTGTTGTAGATATGTGGTGGTATTGAACATGTTGTAGATATGTGGAGGTATTGAACATGTTGTAGATATGTGGTGGTATTGAACGTGTTGTGTTGTAGATATGTGGTGGTATTGAACGTGTTGTAGATATGTGGTGGTATTGAACATGTTGTAGATATGTGGTGGTATTGAACATGTTGTAGATATGTGGTGGTATTGAACATGTTGTAGATATGTGGTGGTATTGAACGTGTTGTGTTGTAGATATGTGGTGGTATTGAACGTGTTGTAGATATGTGGTGGTATTGAACGTGTTGTGTTGTAGATATATGGTGGTATTGAACATGTTGTAGATATGTGGTGGTATTGAACATGTTGTAGATATGTGGTGGTATTGAACGTGTTGTAGATATGTGGTGGTATTGAACGTGTTGTAGATATGTGGTGGTATTGAACATGTTGTGTTGTAGATATGTGGTGGTATTGAACATGTTGTGTTGTAGATATGTGGTGGTATTGAACATGTTGTGTTGTAGATATGTGGTGGTATTGAACATGTTGTAGATATGTGGTGGTATTGAACATGTTGTAGATATGTGGTGGTATTGAACATGTTGTGTTGTAGATATGTGGTGGTATTGAACATGTTGTGTTGTAGATATGTGGTGGTATTGAACATGTTGTGTTGTAGATATGTGGTGGTATTGAACATGTTGTAGATATGTGGTGGTATTGAACATGTTGTAGATATGTGGTGGTATTGAACGTGTTGTAGATATGTGGTGGTATTGAACATGTTGTGTTGTAGATATGTGGTGGTATTGAACATGTTGTGTTGTAGATATGTGGTGGTATTGAACATGTTGTGTTGTAGATATGTGGTGGTATTGAACATGTTGTGTTGTAGATATGTGGTGGTATTGAACGTGTTGTAGATATGTGGTGGTATTGAACATGTTGTAGATATGTGGTGGTATTGAACGTGTTGTAGATATGTGGTGGTATTGAACATGTTGTGTTGTAGATATGTGGTGGTATTGAACATGTTGTGTTGTAGATATGTGGTGGTATTGAACGTGTTGTAGATATGTGGTGGTATTGAACATGTTGTAGATATGTGGTGGTATTGAACATGTTGTAGATATGTGGTGGTATTGAACATGTTGTAGATATGTGGTGGTATTGAACATGTTGTAGATATGTGGTGGTATTGAACATGTTGTGTTGTAGATATGTGGTGGTATTGAACATGTTGTGTTGTAGATATGTGGTGGTATTGAACATGTTGTAGATATGTGGTGGTATTGAACATGTTGTGTTGTAGATATGTGGTGGTATTGAACATGTTGTAGATATGTGGTGGTATTGAACATGTTGTGTTGTAGATATGTGGTGGTATTGAACATGTTGTAGATATGTGGTGGTATTGAACATGTTGTAGATATGTGGTGGTATTGAACATGTTGTGTTGTAGATATGTGGTGGTATTGAACATGTTGTAGATATGTGGTGGTATTGAACGTGTTGTAGATATGTGGTGGTATTGAACGTGTTGTAGATATGTGGTGGTATTGAACATGTTGTGTTGTAGATATGTGGTGGTATTGAACATGTTGTAGATATGTGGTGGTATTGAACATGTTGTGTTGTAGATATGTGGTGGTATTGAACATGTTGTAGATATGTGGTGGTATTGAACATGTTGTAGATATGTGGTGGTATTGAACATGTTGTAGATATGTGGTGGTATTGAACGTGTTGTAGATATGTGGTGGTATTGAACATGTTGTGTTGTAGATATGTGGTGGTTTTGAACATGTTGTTGTAGATATGTGGTGGTATTGAACATGTTGTGGATATGTGGTGGTATTGAACATGTTGTGTTGTAGATATGTGGTGGTATTGAACATGTTGTGTTGTAGATATGTGGTGGTATTGAACATTTTGTAGATATGTGGTGGTATTGAACATGTTGTGGATATGTGGTGGTATTGAACATGTTGTAGATATGTGGAGGTATTGAACATGTTGTGTTGTAGATATGTGGTGGTATTGAACATGTTGTAGATATGTGGTGGTATTGAACATGTTGTAGATATGTGGAGGTTTTGAACATGTTGTGTTGTAGATATGTGGTGGTATTGAACATGTTGTAGATATGTGGAGGTATTGAACATGTTGTGTTGTAGATATGTGGTGGTATTGAACATGTTGTGTTGTAGATATGTGGTGGTATTGAACATGTTGTAGATATGTGGTGGTATTGAACATGTTGTGTTGTAGATATGTGGTGGTATTGAACATGTTGTGTTGTAGATATGTGGTGGTATTGAACATGTTGTAGATATGTGGTGGTATTGAACGTGTTGTAGATATGTGGTGGTATTGAACATGTTGTGTTGTAGATATGTGGTGGTATTGAACATGTTGTAGATATGTGGTGGTATTGAACATGTTGTGTTGTAGATATGTGGTGGTATTGAACATGTTGTGTTGTAGATATGTGGAGGTATTGAACATGTTGTAGATATGTGGAGGTATTGAACATGTTGTAGATATGTGGTGGTATTGAACATGTTGTGTTGTAGATATGTGGTGGTATTGAACATGTTGTAGATATGTGGTGGTATTGAACATGTTGTAGATATGTGGTGGTATTGAACATGTTGTAGATATGTGGTGGTATTGAACATGTTGTGTTGTAGATATGTGGTGGTATTGAACATGTTGTGTTGTAGATATGTGGTGGTATTGAACATGTTGTAGATATGTGGAGGTATTGAACATGTTGTGTTGTAGATATGTGGTGGTATTGAACATGTTGTGTTGTAGATATGTGGTGGTATTGAACATGTTGTAGATATGTGGTGGTATTGAACATGTTGTGTTGTAGATATGTGGTGGTATTGAACATGTTGTGTTGTAGATATGTGGTGGTATTGAACATGTTGTAGATATGTGGTGGTGTTGAACATGTTGTAGATATGTGGTGGTATTGAACATGTTGTGTTGTAGATATGTGGTGGTATTGAACATGTTGTAGATATGTGGTGGTATTGAACATGTTGTGTTGTAGATATGTGGTGGTATTGAACATGTTGTGTTGTAGATATGTGGTGGTATTGAACATGTTGTGTTGTAGATATGTGGTGGTATTGAACATGTTGTGTTGTAGATATGTGGTGGTATTGAACATGTTGTGTTGTAGATATGTGGTGGTATTGAACATGTTGTGTTGTAGATATGTGGTGGTATTGAACATGTTGTGTTGTAGATATGTGGTGGTATTGAACGTGTTGTAGATATGTGGTGGTATTGAACATGTTGTAGATATGTGGTGGTATTGAACATGTTGTAGATATGTGGTGGTATTGAACGTATTGTAGATATGTGGTGGTATTGAACATGTTGTAGATATGTGGTGGTATTGAACATGTTGTAGATATGTGGTGGTATTGAACGTGTTGTAGATATGTGGTGGTATTGAACATGTTGTAGATATGTGGTGGTATTGAACGTGTTGTAGATATGTGGTGGTATTGAACATGTTGTGTTGTAGATATGTGGTGGTATTGAACATGTTGTAGATATGTGGTGGTATTGAACGTGTTGTAGATATGTGGTGGTATTGAACATGTTGTGTTGTAGATATGTGGTGGTATTGAACATGTTGTAGATATGTGGTGGTATTGAACATGTTGTGTTGTAGATATGTGGTGGTATTGAACATGTTGTGTTGTAGATATGTGGTGGTATTGAACATGTTGTAGATATGTGGTGGTATTGAACGTGTTGTAGATATGTGGTGGTATTGAACATGTTGTGTTGTAGATATGTGGTGGTATTGAACATGTTGTGTTGTAGATATGTGGTGGTATTGAACGTGTTGTAGATATGTGGTGGTATTGAACATGTTGTGTTGTAGATATGTGGTGGTATTGAACATGTTGTGTTGTAGATATGTGGTGGTATTGAACATGTTGTAGATATGGGGTGGTATTGAACATGTTGTAGATATGTGGTGGTATTGAACATGTTGTGTTGTAGATATGTGGTGGTATTGAACATGTTGTAGATATGTGGTGGTATTGAACATGTTGTAGATATGGGGTGGTATTGAACATGTTGTAGATATGGGGTGGTATTGAACATGTTGTAGATATGTGGTGGTATTGAACATGTTGTAGATATGTGGTGGTATTGAACATGTTGTAGATATGTGGTGGTATTGAACATGTTGTGTTGTAGATATGTGGTGGTATTGAACATGTTGAACAGGAACTAATGGGGATCCATAATAAACCCCAGGAAGAGTAGCTGCTGCCTTGGCAGGAACTAATGGGGATCCATAATAAACCCCAGGAAGAGTAGCTGCTGCCTTGACAGGAACTAATGGGGATCCATAATAAACCCCAGGAAAAGTAGCTGCTGCCTTGACAGGAACTAATGGGGGTCCATAATAAACCCCAGGAAGAGTAGCTGCTGCCTTGGCAGGAACTAATGGGGATCCATAATAAACCCCAGGAAGAGTAGCTGCTGCCTTGGCAGGAACTAATGGGGGTCCATAATAAACCCCAGGAAGAGTAGCTGCTGCCTTGGCAGGAACTAATGGGGATCCATAATAAACCCCAGGAAGAGTAGCTGCTGCCTTGGCAGGAACTAATGGGGGTCCATAATAAACCCCAGGAAGAGTAGCTGCTGCCTTGGCAGGAACTAATGGGGGTCCATAATAAACCCCAGGAAGAGTAGCTGCTGCCTTGGCAGGAACTAATGGGGATCCATAATAAACCCCAGGAAGAGTAGCTGCTGCCTTGGCAGGAACTAATGGGGGTCCATAATAAACCCCAGGAAGAGTAGCTGCTGCCTTGGCAGGAACTAATGGGGGTCCATAATAAACCCCAGGAAGAGTAGCTGCTGCCTTGACAGTAACTAATGGGGATCCATAATAAACCCCAGGAAGAGTAGCTGCTGCCTTGGCAGGAACTAATGGGGATCCATAATAAACCCCAGGAAGAGTAGCTGCTGCCTTGGCAGGAACTAATGGGGATCCATAATAAACCCCAGGAAGAGTAGCTGCTGCCTTGGCAGGAACTAATGGGGATCCATAATAAACCCCAGGAAGAGTAGCTGCTGTCTTGGCAGAAACTAATGGAGATCCATAATAAACCCCAGGAAGAGTAGCTGCTGCCTTGGCAGGAACTAATGGGGATCCATAATAAACCCCAGGAAGAGTAGCTGCTGCCTTGGCAGGAACTAATGGGGATCCATAATAAACCCCAGGAAGAGTAGCTGCTGCCTTGGCAGGAACTAATGGGGATCCATAATAAACCCCAGGAAGAGTAGCTGCTGCCTTGGCAGGAACTAATGGGGATCCATAATAAACCCCAGGAAGAGTAGCTGTTGCCTTGGCAGGAACTAATGGGGATCCATAATAAACCCCAGGAAGAGTAGCTGCTGCCTTGGCAGGAACTAATGGGGATCCATAATAAACCCCAGGAAGAGTAGCTGTTGCCTTGGCAGGAACTAATGGGGATCCATAATAAACCCCAGGAAGAGTAGCTGCTGCCTTGGCAGGAACTAATGGGGACCCATAATAAATCCCAGGAAGAGTAGCTGCTGCCTTGGCAGGAACTAATGGGGATCCATAATAAACCCCAGGAAGAGTAGCTGTTGCCTTGGCAGGAACTAATGGGGATCCATAATAAACCCCAGGAAAAGTAGCTGCTGCCTTGACAGGAACTAATGGGGATCCATAATAAACCCCAGGAAAAGTAGCTGCTGCCTTGACAGGAACTAATGGGGATCCATAATAAACCCCAGGAAAAGTAGCTGCTGCCTTGACAGGAACTAATGGGGATCCATAATAAACCCCAGGAAAAGTAGCTGCTGCCTTGACAGGAACTAATGGGGATCCATAATAAACCCCAGGAAAAGTAGCTGCTGCCTTGACAGGAACTAATGGGGATCCATAATACACCCCAGGAAAAGTAGCTGCTGCCTTGACAGGAACTAATGGGGATCCATAATAAACCCCAGGAAGAGTAGCTGCTGCCTTGGCAGGAACTAATGGGGATCCATAATAAACCCCAGGAAGAGTAGCTGCTGCCTTGGCAGGAACTAATGGGGATCCATAATAAACCCCAGGAAAAGTAGCTGCTGCCTTGGCAGGAACTAATGGGGATCCATAATAAACCCCAGGAAGAGTAGCTGCTGCCTTGACAGGAACTAATGGGGAACCATAATAAACCCCAGGAAGAGTAGCTGCTGCCTTGGCAGGAACTAATGGGGATCCATAATAAACCCCAGGAAAAGTAGCTGCTGCCTTGGCAGGAACTAATGGGGATCCATAATAAACCCCAGGAAGAGTAGCTGCTGCCTTGACAGGAACTAATGGGGATCCATAATAAACCCCAGGAAGAGTAGCTGCTGCCTTGACAGGAACTAATGGGGATCCATAATAAACCCAAGGAAGAGTGGCTGCTGCCTTGGCAGGAACTAATGGGGATCCATAATAAACCCCAGGAAGAGTAGCTGCTGCCTTGGCATGAACTAATGGGGATCCATAATAAACCCCAGGAAGAGTAGCTGCTGCCTTGGCAGGAACTAATGGGGATCCATAATAAACCCCAGGAAGAGTAGCTGAACCAAGGTGTGTTTGAGACAGAATGAGACTGAACCAAGGTGTGTTTGAGACAGAATGAGACTGAACCAAGGTGTGTCAGACAATAAGTAACTTCTTTAGATCCCATATCACCCCACCAGACACACAGACACACAGACACCGGAGACAAGACACACAGACACCAGACACACAGATACCAGACACGCAGACACACAGACACCAGACACACAGACACCAGACGCACAGACACCCTGACACCAGAAACATATCTGTATGTCTCTTGTTGTTACCCACTGTGCCACCAGAAACAGGATGTTGTTACCCACTGTGCCACCAGAAACAGGATGTTGTTACCCACTGTGACACCAGAAACAGGATGTGGTTACCCACTGTGTCACCAGAAACAGGATGTGGTTACCCACTGTGCCACCAGAAACAGGATGTTGTTACCCACTGTGCCACCAGAAACAGGATGTTGTTACCCACTGTGTCACCAGAAACAGGATGTGGTTACCCACTGTGTCACCAGAAACAGGATGTGGTTACCCACTGTGTCACCAGAAACAGGATGTTGTTACCCACTGTGTCACCAGAAACAGGATGTTGTTACCCAATGTGACACCAGAAACAGGATGTTATTACCCACTGTGTCACCAGAATACATTAGAAACAGGACGTTGTTACCCACTGTGACACCAGAAACAGGATGTTGTTACCCAATGTGACACCAGAAACAGGATGTTATTACCCACTGTGTCACCAGAATACATTAGAATCAGGATGTTGTTACCCACTGTGTCACCAGAATACATTAGAAACAGGATGTTGTTACCCACTGTGTCACCAGAATACATTAGAAACAGGATGTTGTTACCTTCTGTGTCACCAGAAACAGGATGTTGTTACCCACTGTGTCACCAGAAACAGGATGTTGTTACCTTCTGTGTCACCAGAATACATTAGAAACAGGACGTTGTTACCCACTGTGA
The DNA here is from genome assembly GCF_013265735.2 of Oncorhynchus mykiss. Classification (NCBI taxonomy): domain Eukaryota; kingdom Metazoa; phylum Chordata; class Actinopteri; order Salmoniformes; family Salmonidae; genus Oncorhynchus; species Oncorhynchus mykiss. The sequence continues at coordinate 96,478,674 of NC_048570.1, read as the reverse complement.
CACCAGAAACAGGATGTTATTACCCACTGTGTCACCAGAATACATTAGAAACAGGATGTTGTTACCCACTGTGTCACCAGAATACATTAGAAACAGGATGTTGTTACCCACTATGACACCAGAATACATTAGAAACAGGATGTTGTTACCCACTGTGACACCAGAAACAGGATGTTGTTACCCACTGTGTCACCAGAATACATTAGAAACAGGATGTTGTTACCCACTGTGTCACCAGAATACATTAGAAACAGGATGTTGTTACCCACTGTGTCACCAGAAACAGGATGTTGTTACCCACTGTGTCACCAGAAACAGGATGTTATTACCCACTGTGTCACCAGAATACATTAGAAACAGGATGTTGTTACCCACTGTGTCACCAGAAACAGGATGTTGTTACCTACTGTGACACCAGAATACATTAGAAACAGGATGTTGTTACCCACTGTGTCACCAGAATACATTAGAAACAGGATGTTGTTACCCACTGTGTCACCAGAAACAGGATGTTGTTACCCACTGTGACACCAGAATACATTAGAAACAGGATGTTGTTACCCACTGTGACACCAGAATACATTAGAAACAGGATGTTGTTACTCACTGTGTCACCAGAAACAGGATGTTGTTACCCACTGTGTCACCAGAATACATTAGAAACAGGATGTTGTTACCCACTGTGACACCAGAATACATTAGAAACAGGATGTTGTTACCCACTGTGTCACCAGAATACATTAGAAACAGGATGTTGTTACCCACTGTGTCACCAGAATACATTAGAAACAGGATGTTGTTACCCACTGTGTCACCGGAATACATTAGAAACAGGATGTTGTTACCCACTGTGACACCAGAATACATTAGAAACAGGATGTTGTTACCCACTGTGTCACCAGAATACATTAGAAACAGGATGTTGTTACCCACTGTGTCACCAGAATACATTAGAAACAGGATGTTGTTACCCACTGTGTCACCGGAATACATTAGAAACAGGATGTTGTTACCCACTGTGACACCAGAAACAGGATGTTGTTACCCCCTGTGTTCCTGTAAGGAAGTGATGTGACTATGTCAGGGAGGTCTCAGACAATAACTAACTTCTCACAAACAGTTCTTTGTATCTCGGTTGTATTTTTGTGAACCACATACCACTCTGTTAATACCAGTCTGTTAATACCACTCTGTTAATACCAGTCTGTTAATACCACTCTGTTAATACCACTCTGTTAATACCACTCTGTTAATACCAGTCTGTTAATACCAGTCTGTTAATACCACTCTGTTAATACCACTCTGTTAATACCACTCTGTTAATACCACTCTGTTAATACCACTCTGTTAATACCAGTCTGTTAATACCACTCTGTTAATACCACTCTGTTAATACCACTCTGTTAATACCACTCTGTTAATACCACTCTGTTAATACCACTCTGTTAATACCACTCTGTTAATACCACTCTGTTAATACCACTCTGTTAATACCACTCTGTTAATGCCACTCTGTTAATGCCACTCTGTTAATACCACTCTGTTAATACCACTCTGTTAATACCACTCTGTTAATACCAGTCTGTCTGATTGTAGTCTCTCTCTCTCTCTCCCTCTCTCCCTCTCTCTCTCCCTCTCCTTCTCTCTCTCTCTCTCCCTTTCTCTCTCTCCCTCTCCTTCTCTCTCTCCCCCTCCATCTCCCTCTCCCTCCTTCTCCCTCTCTCTCTCTCCATCTCCCTCTCCCTCTCTCTCTCTCCCTCTCCCTCTCCCTCTCCCTCTCTCTCCCTTTCTCCCTCTCCCTCTACCTCTCTCCCTCTCCCTCACCCTCACCCTCACCCTCACCCTCTACCTCTCCCTCTCCCTCTCCCTCTCCTTAGCATCATGCAGTGGCAAGGTTGAGCTTCATACAGAGAGAAGAGGTGTAATCTACAGCCCCTCCTGGCCCCTCAACTACCCCCCCGGAATGAACTGTTCCTGGAACATAGAGGGGGACAGGGGAGAGGTTATCACCATCAGGTAACAACATAGAGGGGACAGGAGAGAGGTTATCACCATCAGGTAACATAGAGGGGGACAGGAGAGAGGTTATCACCATCAGGTAACAGAGGGGACAGGGGAGAGGTTATCACCATCAGGTATCAACATAGAGGGGACAGGAGAGAGGTTATCACCATCAGGTAACAACATAGAGGGGACAGGAGAGAGGTTATCACCATCAGGTAACATAGAGGGGGGCAGGAGAGAGGTTATCACCATCAGGTAACAACATAGAGGGGGACAGGAGAGAGGTTATCACCATCAGGTAACAGAGAGGGGGACAGGAGAGAGGTTATCACCATCAGGTAACATAGAGGGGACAGGGGAGAGGTTATCACCATCAGGTAACAACATAGAGGGGACAGGAGAGAGGTTATCACCATCAGGTAACATAGAGGGGACAGGGGAGAGGTTATCACCATCAGGTAACAACATAGAGGGGACAGGAGAGAGGTTATCACCATCAGGTAACATAGAGGGGGACAGGAGAGAGGTTATCACCATCAGGTAACACCATAGAGGGGGACAGGAGAGAGGTTATCACCATCAGGTAACATAGAGGGGGACAGGAGAGAGGTTATCACCATCAGGTAACAGAGGGGACAGGGGAGAGGTTATCACCATCAGGTAACAACATAGAGGGGACAGGAGAGAGGTTATCACCATCAGGTAACATAGAGGGGGACAGGAGAGAGGTTATCACCATCAGGTAACATAGAGGGACAGGAGAGAGGTTATCACCATCAGGTAACAATATAGAGGGGACAGGAGAGAGGTTATCACCATCAGGTAACATAGAGGGGACAGGAGAGAGGTTATCACCATCAGGTAACATAGAGGGGACAGGAGAGAGGTTATCACCATCAGGTAACATAGAGGGGGACAGGAGAGAGGTTATCACCATCAGGTAACATATAGGGGGACAGGAGAGAGGTTATCACCATCAGGTAACATAGAGGGACAGGAGAGAGGTTATCGCCATCAGGTAACAACATAGAGGGGACAGGAGAGAGGTTATCACCATCAGGTAACATAGAGGGGGACAGGAGAGAGGTTATCACCATCAGGTAACAATATAGAGGGGACAGGAGAGAGGTTATCACCATCAGGTAACATAGAGGGGACAGGAGAGAGGTTATTACCACCAGGTAACATAGAGGGGACAGGAGAGAGGTTATCACCATCAGGTAACATAGAGGGGGACAGGAGAGAGGTTATCACCATCAGGTAACATAGAGGGGGACAAGAGAGAGGTTATCACCATCAGGTAACATAGAGGGGGACAGGAGAGAGGTTATCACCATCAGGTAACATTGAGGGGGACAGGAGAGAGGTTATCACCATCAGGTAACAGAGGGGACAGGAGAGAGGTTATCACCATCAGGTAACATAGAGGAGACGGAAGAGAGGTTATCACCATCAGGTAACAACATAGAGGGGGACAGGAGAGAGGTTATCACCATCAGGTAACATAGAGGGGACAGAAGAGAGGTTATCACCATCAGGTAACATAGAGGGGACAGGAGAGAGGTTATCACCATCAGGTAACATAGAGGGGACAGGAGAGAGGTTATCACCATCAGGTAACAACATAGAGGGGACAGGAGAGAGGTTATCACCATCAGGTAACATAGAGGGGACAGGAGAGAGGTTATCACCATCAGGTAACAACATAGAGGGGGACAGGAGAGAGGTTATCACCATCAGGTAACATAGAGGAGACAGGAGAGAGGTTATCACCATCAGGTAACATAGAGGGGACAGGAGAGAGGTTATCACCATCAGGTAACATAGATGAGATGGGAGAAAGGTTATCACCATCAGGTAACAACATAGAGGGGAGAGGAGAGAGGTTATCACCATCAGGTAACAACATAGAGGGGAGAGGAGAGAGGTTATCACCATCAGGTAACATATAGGAGACGGGAGAGAGGTTATCACCATCAGGTAACATAGAGGGGGACAGGAGAGAGGTTATCACCATCAGATAACATAGAGGGGACAGGAGAGAGGTTATCACCATCAGGTAACATATAGGGGGACAAGAGAGAGGTTATCACCATCAGGCAACAACATAGGGGGGACAGGAGAGAGGTTATCACCATCAGGTAACATAGAGGGGGACAGGAGAGAGGTTATCACCATCAGGTAACATAGAGGGGGACAGGAGAGAGGTTATCACCATCAGGTAACATAGAGGGGGACAGGAGAGAGGTTATCACCATCAGGTAACAGAGGGGACAGGGGAGAGGTTATCACCATCAGGTAACATAGAGGGGACAGGAGAGAGGTTATCACCATCAGGTAACAGAGGGGACAGGAGAGAGGTTATTACCACCAGGTAACATAGAGAGGACAGGAGAGAGGTTATCACTATTAGGTAACATAGAGGAGACGGGAGAGAGGTTATCACCATCAGGTAACATAGAGGGGACAGGAGAGAGGTTATCACCATCAGGTAACATAGAGGGGACAGGAGAGAGGTTATCACCATCAGGTAATAACATAGAGGGGACAGGAGAGAGGTTATCACCATCAGGTAACATAGAGGGGGACAGGAGAGAGGTTATCACCATCAGGTAACATAGAGGGGACAGGAGAGAGGTTATCACCATCAGGTAACATAGAGGGGGACAGGAGAGAGGTTATCACCATCAGGTAACAACATAGAGGGGACAGGAGAGAGGTTATCACCATCAGGTAACATAGAGGGGGACAGGAGAGAGGTTATCACCATCAGGTAACAACATAGAGGGGACAGGAGAGAGGTTATCACCATCAGGTAACATAGAGGGGACAGGAGAGAGGTTATTACCACCAGGTAACATAGAGGGGGACAGGAGAGAGGTTATCACCATCAGATAACATAGAGGGGACAGGAGAGAGGTTATCACCATCAGGTAACATATAGGGGGACAATAGAGAGGTTATCACCATCAGGCAACAACATAGGGGGGACAGGAGAGAGGTTATCACCATCAGGTAACATAGAGGGGGACAGGAGAGAGGTTATCACCATCAGGTAACATAGAGGGGGACAGGAGAGAGGTTATCACCATCAGGTAACATAGAGGGGGACAGGAGAGAGGTTATCACCATCAGGTAACAGAGGGGACAGGGGAGAGGTTATCACCATCAGGTAACATAGAGGGGACAGGAGAGAGGTTATCACCATCAGGTAACAGAGGGGACAGGATAGAGGTTATTACCACCAGGTAACATAGAGAGGACAGGAGAGAGGTTATCACTATCAGGTAACATAGAGGGGACAGGAGAGAGGTTATCACCATCAGGTAACATAGAGGGGACAGGAGAGAGGTTATCACCATCAGGTAATAACATAGAGGGGACAGGAGAGAGGTTATCACCATCAGGTAACATAGAGGGGGACAGGAGAGAGGTTATCACCATCAGGTAACATAGAGGGGACAGGAGAGAGGTTATCACCATCAGGTAACATAGAGGGGGACAGGAGAGAGGTTATCACCATCAGGTAACAACATAGAGGGGACAGGAGAGAGGTTATCACCATCAGGTAACATAGAGGGGGACGGGAGAGAGGTTATCACCATCAGGTAACATAGAGGGGACAGGAGAGAGGTTATCACCATCAGGTAACATAGAGGGGACAGGAGAGAGGTTATCACCATCAGGTAATAACATAGAGGGGACAGGAGAGAGGTTATCACCATCAGGTAACATAGAGGGGGACAGGAGAGAGGTTATCACCATCAGGTAACATAGAGGGGACAGGAGAGAGGTTATCACCATCAGGTAACATAGAGGGGGACAGGAGAGAGGTTATCACCATCAGGTAACAACATAGAGGGGACAGGAGAGAGGTTATCACCATCAGGTAACATAGAGGGGGACAGGAGAGAGGTTATCACCATCAGGTAACAACATAGAGGTCTAATTGTGTTGCTGTCCTGGTTTTCTGTGGATTGTGTCTGTGAGGACTGAGAGAGAGAGAGAGAGACAGAGAGAGAGACAGAGAGAGAGAGAGAGACAGAGAGACACAGAGAGACAGAGAGAGAGACACAGAGAGACAGAGAGACACAGAGAGAGAGACAGAGAGACACAGAGAGAGACAGAGAGACACAGAGAGAGAGACAGAGAGACACAGAGAGAGAGAGAGACAGAGAGAGAACACCAGATGGAGGGATGGTTTCATATAATGTACAGACTATATATATATATATATATATATATATATATATAATGTACTAATCACTCTCCTCTTCTCTCCAAGACATGATATGTTACCACAGGGAGGACAGCTGCCACACACACACACACACACACACACACACACACACACACAGATAGAGCAGCAACCTGGGTAGTGTTGACTCAAGTGTCCTCTCCACCGTGTCCTGCAGGCTGCAGCAGCTGTTTATCAGATCACATAGAGGCCAATGGTTCCCTATTTAGTGCACTACTTTTGACCAGGGCCTATAGAGAATAGGGTGCCTATACGGAATAGGGTGCCATTTGGGACCAACTTTTGAAGTCGGTAGTTTACATGCACTTTTGTTGGTCATTAAAAACTCGTTTTTCAACCACTCCACACATTTCTTGTTAACAAACTATAGTTTTGGCAAGTCGGTTAGGACATCTACTTTGTGCATGACACAAGTCATTTTTCCAACAATTGTTTACAGACAGATTATTTCATTTATAATTCACTGTATCACAATTCCAGTGGGTCAGAAGTTTACATACACTAAGTTGACTGTGCCTTTAAACAGCTTGGAAAATTCCAGAAAATGATGTCGTGGCTTCAGAAGCTTCTGATAGGCTAACTGACATAATTTGCGTCATTTGGAAATGTACCTGTGGATGTATTTCAAGACCTACCTTCAAACTCAGTGCCTCTTTGCTTAACATCATGGGAAAATCTAAAGGTATCAGCCAAGACCTCAGATGAAAAATTGTAGACCTCCACAAGTCTGGTTCATCCTTGGGAGCAATTTCCAAACGCCTGAAGGTACCACATTCATCTGTACAAACAACAGTACGCGAGAATAAACACCATGGGACCACTGCTCCAAAACTGCCATAAAAAAAGCCAGACTACGGTTTGTAACTGCACATGGGGACGAAGATCGTACTTTTTGGAGAAATGTCCTCCGGTCTGATGAAACAAAAATATAACTGTTTGGTCATAATGACCATCGTTATGTTTGGAGGAAAAAGGGGGAGGCTTGCAAGCCGAATAACACTATCCCAACCGTGAAGCACGGGGGTGGCAGCATCATGTTGTGGGGGTGCTTTGCTGCAGGAGGGACTGGTGCACTTCACAAAATAGATGGCATCATGAGGTTGGAAAATTATGTGGATATATTGAAGCAACATCTCAAGACATCGGTCAGGAAGTTAAAGCTTGGTCGCAAATGGGTCTTCCAAATGGACAATGACGCCAAGCATACTTCCAAAGTTGTGGCAAAATGGCTTAAGGACAACAAAGTCAAGGTATTGGAGTGGCCATCACAAAGCCCTGACCTCAATCCTATAGAACATTTGTGGGCAGAACTGAAAAAGCGTGTGCGAGCAAGGAGGCCTACAAACCTGACTCTTACACCAGCTGTCAGGAGGAATGGGCCAAAATTCACCCAACTTATTGTGGGAAGCTTGTGGAAGGCTACCCGAAACTTTTGACCCAAGTTAAACAATTTAAAGGCAATGCTACCAAATACTAACTGAGTGTATGTAAACGTCTGACTCACTGGGAATATGATGAAAGAAATTAAAGTTAAAATAAATAATTCTCTCTACTATTATTCTGACATTTCACATTCTTAAAATAAAGTGGTGATCCTAACTGACCTAAAACAGGGAATTTTTACTGGGATTAAAAGTCAGGAATTGTGATCTCATCAGTAATACAGTCTGATAGAACCACACAGCCAGATCTCATCAGTAATACAGTCTGATAGAACCACACAGCCAGATCTCATCAGTAATACAGTCTGATAGAACCACACAGCCAGATCTCATCAGTAATACAGTCTGATAGAACCACACAGCCAGATGTCATCAGTAATTCAGTCTGATAGAACCACACAGTCTGATAGAACCACACAGCCAGATCTCATCAGTAATACAGTCTGATAGAACCACACAGTCTTATAGAACCACACAGCCAGATGTCATCAGTAATACAGTCTGATGGAACCATACAGCCAGATCTCATCAGTAATACAGTCTGATAGAACCACACAGTCTGATGGAACCATACAGCCAGATCTCATTAGTAATACAGTCTAATGGAACCATACAGCCAGATCTCATCAATAATACAGTCCGATAGAACCACACAGCCAGATTTCATCAGTAATACAGTCTAATGGAACCATACAGCCAGATCTCATCAGTAATACAGTCTGATAGAACCACACAGCCAGATCTCATCAGTAATACAGTCTGATAGAACCACACAGCCAGATGTCATCAGTAATTCAGTCTGATAGAACCACACAGTCTGATAGAACCACACAGCCAGATCTCATCAGTAATACAGTCTGATAGAACCACACAGTCTTATAGAACCACACATCCAGATGTCATCAGTAATACAGTCTGATGGAACCATACAGCCAGATCTCATCAGTAATACAGTCTGATAGAACCACACAGCCAGATCTCATCAGTAATACAGTCTGATAGAACCACACAACCAGATCTCATCAGTAATACAGTCTGATAGAACCACACAGCCAGATCTCATCAGTAATACTGTCTGATAGAACCACACAGCCAGATCTCATCAGTAATACAGTCTGATAGAACCACACAGCCAGATCTCATCAGTAATACAGCCTGAAAAAACCACACAGTCTGATAGAACCACACAGCGAGATCTCATCAGTAATACAGTCTGATAGAACCACACAGTCTGATGGAACCATACAGCCAGATCTCATCAGTAATACAGTCTAATGGAACCATACAGCCAGATCTCATCAGTAATACAGTCCGATAGAACCACACAGTCTGATGGAACCATACAGCCAGATCTCATCAGTAATACAGTCTAATGGAACCATACAGCCAGATCTCATCAGTAATACAGTCCGATAGAACCACACTGCCAGATCTCATCAGTAATACAGTCTAATGGAACCATACAGCCAGATCTCATCAGTAATATAGTCTGATAGAACCACACAGCCATATCTCATCAGTAATACAGTCTGATAGAACCACACAGCCAGATGTCATCAGTAATTCAGTCTGATAGAACCACACAGCCAGATCTCATCAGTAATACAGTCTGATAGAACCACACAGTCTTATAGAACCACACAGCCAGATGTCATCAGTAATACAGTCTGATGGAACCATACAGCCAGATCTCATCAGTAATACAGTCTGATAGAACCACACAACCAGATCTCATCAGTAATACAGTCTGATAGAACCACACAGCCAGATCTCATCAGTAATACTGTCTGATAGAACCACACAGCCAGATCTCATCAGTAATACAGTCTGATAGAACCACACAGCCAGATCTCATCAGTAATACAGCCTGAAAGAACCACACAGTCTGATAGAACCACACAGCCAGATCTCATCAGTAATACAGTCTGATAGAACCACACAGTCTGATGGAACCATACAGCCAGATCTCATCAGTAATACAGTCTGATGGAGCCATACAGCCAGATCTCATCAGTAATACAGTCTGATAGAACCACACAGTCTGATGGAACCATACAGCCAGATCTCATCAGTAATACAGTCTAATGGAACCATACAGCCAGATCTCATCAGTAATACAGTCTGATAGAACCACACATCCAGATCTCATCAGTTTCAAAGTCTGATAGAACCACACAGCCAGATCTCATCAGTAATACAGTCTGATAGAACCACACAGCCAGATCTTATCAGTAATACAGTCTGATGGAACCATACAGCCAGATCTCATCAGTAATACAGTCTGATAGAACCACACAGTCTGATGGAACCATACAGCCAGATCTCATCAGTAATACAGTCTAATGGAACCATACAGCCAGATCTCATCAGTAATACAGTCCGATAGAACCACACTGCCAGATCTCATCAGTAATACAGTCTAATGGAACCATACAGCCAGATCTCATCAGTAATATAGTCTGATAGAACCACACAGCCATATCTCATCAGTAATACAGTCTGATAGAACCACACAGCCAGATGTCATCAGTAATTCAGTCTGATAGAACCACACAGCCAGATCTCATCAGTAATACAGTCTGATAGAACCACACAGTCTTATAGAACCACACAGCCAGATGTCATCAGTAATACAGTCTGATGGAACCATACAGCCAGATCTCATCAGTAATACAGTCTGATAGAACCACACAGCCTGATAGAACCACACAACCAGATCTCATCAGTAATACAGTCTGATAGAACCACACAGCCAGATCTCATCAGTAATACAGTCTGATAGAACCACACAGCCAGATATCATCAGTAATACAGTCTAATAATTGAGGAATTGTTAGGTAGGAAGGTGTAACTGTGCACACAGCAGTTCTCAGCATTGCCTGAGAACAGCAACACCCTGACAATACTGGGAACAACTGCCTTAGTCTTAGACACTGGCATTCATTCTCTTTTCACCTGGTGAAACTTCACTGGTCGTTCACCCGAGGTAATATCAACCTGTTGATGATGGGTGAAGACAGTGGTCTTTTCCTCCCACAGGAAATACAACCCATCTCTATGGGTCTAGACCAGGAAATACAACCCATCTCTATGGGTCTAGACCAGGAAATACAACCCATAGCCCATCTCTATGGGTCTAGACCAGGAAATACAACCCATCTCTATGGGTCTAGACCAGGAAATACAACCCATCTCTATGGGTCTAGACCAGGAAATACAACCCATCTCTATGGGTCTAGACCAGGAAATACAACCCATCTCTATGGGTCTAGACCAGGAAATACAACCCATCTCTATGGGTCTAGACCAGGAAATACAAACCATCTCTATGGATCTAGACCAGGAAATACAACCCATCTCTATGGGTCTAGACCAGGAAATATAACCCATCTCTATGGGTCTAGACCAGGAAATACAACCCATCTCTATGGGTCTAGACCAGGAAATACAACCCATCTCTATGGGTCTAGACCAGGAAATACAACCCATCTCTATGGGTCTAGACCAGGAAATACAACCCATCTCTATGGGTCTAGACCAGGAAATACAACCCATCTCTATGGGTCTAGACCAGGAAATATAACCCATCTCTATGGGTCTAGACCAGGAAATACAACCCATAGCCCATCTCTATGGGTCTAGACCAGGAAATACAACCCATCTCTATGGGTCTAGACCAGGAAATACAACCCATCTCTATGGGACTAGACCAGGAAATACAACCCATCTCTATGGGTCTAGACCAGGAAATACAACCCATCTCTATGGGTCTAGACCAGGAAATACAACCCATAGCCCATCTCTATGGGTCTAGACCAGGAAATACAACCCATCTCTATGGGTCTAGACCAGGAAATACAACCCATCTCTATGGGTCTAGACCAGGAAATACAACCCATAGCCCATCTCTATGGGTCTAGACCAGGAAATACAACCCATCTCTATAGGTCTAGACCAGGAAATACAACCCAAAGCCCATCTCTATGGGTCTAGACCAGGAAATACAACCCACAACCAATCTCTATGGGTCTAGACCAGGAAATACAACCCATCTCTATGGGTCTAGACCAGGAAATACAACCCATCTCTATGGGTCTAGACCAGGAAATACAACCCATCTCTATAGGTCTAGACCAGGAAATACAACCCATCTCTATGGGTCTAGACCAGGAAATACAACCCATCTCTATGGGTCTAGACCAGGAAATACAACCCATCTCTATGGGTCTAGACCAGGAAATACAACCCATCTCTATGGGTGTAGACCAGGAAATACAACTCACAGCCCATCTCCATGGGTGTAGACCAGTCAGACCACAGCCCATCTCTATGGGTCTAGACCAGTCAGACCACAGCCCATCTCTATGGGTCTAGACCAGGAAATACAACTCACAGCCCATCTCTATGGGTCTAGACCAGGAAATACAACCCACAGCCCATCTCTATGGTTCTAGACCAGAAACACAACCCATCTCTATGGGTAGTAGATGGGTATTAGTTGGGTAGTAGATGGTGGTGTTTAACTGTAGTCTCATTGGGACAGCAGCGTCTATAATGTCAGTATAAGGCTGTGAAGGCATCCTATTCCCCAGGGGCCCTGGTCATCTCGTCCAATAGGAAAGGAGATATTGATCTGTGAAGGCATCCTATTCCCCAGGGGCCCTGGTCAGATGAAGTGCTTCTAATAGGGAGCCATTTGGGTGGTGGCCCGGTCATCTCGTCCAATAGGAGAGGAGATATTGATCTGTTGGAATCCTGCCATCCAACTCTTCTGATTCTCTCTCCCACTTAGTAATGATCTCAGCATATTTCTGGGTCATAACACACACACACACACACACACACACACACACACACACACACACACACACACACACACACATACATACACACACACACACACACAACACACACACACGCTCACACACACACACACGCGCTCACACACATACATACATACATACACACACACACACACACACACACACACACACGCTCACACACACACACACACACACACACACACACACACACACACACACACACACACATACATACATACACACACACGCGCTCACACACACATACGCGCTTTCATTCATTCATTCAATTAATGCACTCGCCGGAGTAGCTGAGCCATCAGGGATGATGTAATGCTTTTGTCAGTGCTTCCTGTTCCTCCTCCTGCAACTACACTTCCTGTTGAACACGTCCCTCATTCCTCGCTGCTCCGATCAGATCATCTAGCGTGTGTCTGGAGTGAAGGATCAACGTAGACACTACGTTGACCATGGTTCCCTAACCCTTTGTCTAACCCATGTCCCTCGTCTGTCTCCCTGTGTCCTCCCCCCCCAGCTTCCCTAACTTTGACCTGGAGGAGTCAGGTCAGTGTCAGGGGGACTGGCTGCTCCTAGGCCCCACCTGGAGAGAGGAGTACCGGGTGTGTGGCTCCCTCCTCCCACCTCCCTTCATCTCCTCCAGGGGAAGAGTCTGGCTCTACTTCCACTCACAGGCCAACAGCTCAGGACTGGCTCAGGGGTTCAGACTGTCTTATATCAGAGGTGAGAGACACTTCCTGGATAAATACAAGCTAGGGGGGAGAGGAGGAGGAGGGAGGGAGGGAGAGGAGAGGGAGAGGAGAGGGAGGGAGAGGAGGAGGAGAGGGAAGGAAGGGAGAGGAGGGAGAGGGAGATGAGAAGAGGGAGGGAGGGAGGGAAAGGAGGAGAAGGAGGGAGGCAGAGGAGGAGAAGGAGGGAGGCAGAGGTGGAGAGGGAGGGCGGGAGAGGGAGAGGAGGAGGAGGTGGGAGAGGAGGAGAGGGAAGGAAAGGAGGAGAGTAGGAGAGAGAGGAGGAGAAGGAGGGAGAGGAGGAGGGGGAGATTAGGAGGAGGGAGAGGAGGAGAGGGAAGGGAGGATAGGGAGAGGAGGAGAAGGAGAGGAAGGAGGGAGGGGGGAGGAGAGAGAAGGAGAGGAAGGAGGAGAGGGAAGGAGGGATGAGGGAGAGGAGAGGGAGGGAGAGGAGGAGGGATGAGGGAGAGGAGGAGAGGGAAAGGGAGGGAGATGAGGGAGGGGAGGAGGGAGGTGAAGGAGGAACAGGAACAGGCGGATACTGGTAGGCCAGACAATGGAATGCAGTGTGTTGGTTGCACAGGGAGCAGACTGGGTGTTCACCTTCTCTATCTAACTACCATCTGGCATCGATGGAGTCACTGATAACAGCTGTGGTGTTCACCTTCTCTGTCTAACTACCATCTGGCATCGATGGAGTCACTGATAACAGCTGTGAGAGAAAAACACAGCCAGTTTGCTTTTTACAGTGTGAGACCCACAATCAATACTGTGTGGGATGAGAGGAGAGGTGCACTAAGCACAGCTTGTCCTATTTTACCCCAGGACGACATGTCACAGATCACTAAGCAGGTATTGAGTACGTTAGTAAAGCTGTCTGCCATTGATCTGTATTGGCAGAAGACATTGATGAGCGTCGCCCTGTCCCCAAAAACACCACAGATTAATCTGGGTAGTTTGTTGTTGGGTAGTTTGTTGTTGGGTGGTTTATGTCTGTTATTATGTCTGTTCCTCCAGGTCCCCTGGGCCAGTCCAGCTGTCAGAGTGATGAGTTCCTGTCTGTAGTTTGTAGTAATGTGTCTGTTCCTCCAGGTCGCCTGGGCCAGTCCAGCTGTCAGAGTGATGAGTTCCTGTGTGGTAACGGTAAATGTCTTCCCCGAACGTGGCGCTGTAACGGCCTGGATGAGTGCGGCGACGCTACCGACGAACGGAGCTGTGCCCCTCCTCCGACCCCTCCCCGCACCTCCCTCTGCCCCCCCGGCACCGCCCCGTGTACCCAGGCCCAGGTAGGTAATCCAGAGGTTAGGGAAGCGGGCTAGCAACCAGGGGGGAGTAGAAACTCTGATAGGAACAATGCTCTACACTACACACATTGCTTCCTACGTTTCGGGGGGGATTGGGCCGACCCATTGCTCCCTACGTCTCGGGGGGGGGGGGGGGGGGATTGGGCCGACCCATTGCTTCCTACGTCTCGGGGGGGGGTGATTGGGCCGACCCATTGCTTCCTACGTCTCGGGGGGGATTGGGCCTACCCATTGCTTCCTACGTCTTGGGGGGGGGGGGGGGGGGGATTGAGCTGACCCATTGCTTCCTACGTTTCGGGGGGGATTGGGCCGACCCATTGCTCCCTACGTCTCGGGGGGGGATTGGGCTGACCCATTGCTTCCTATATCTGGGGGGGGGGGATTGGGCTGACCCATTGCTTCCTATATCTGGGGGGGGGGATTGGGCCGACCCATTGCTTCCTACGTGTCGGGGGGGATTGGTGCCGACCCATTGCTCGCTACGTCTCGGGGGGGGGGGGGGGGGGATTGGGCCGACCCATTGCTTCCTACGTCTCGGGGGGGGTGATTGGCCCGACCCATTGCTTCCTACGTCTCGGGGGGGATTGGGCCTACCCATTGCTTCCTACGTCTCGGGGGGGGGGGGGGGGGGGGGGGGGATTGAGCTGACCCATTGCTTCCTACGTTTCGGGGGGGATTGGGCCGACCCATTGCTCGCTACGTCTCGGGGGGGGGGGGATTGGGCCGACCCATTGCTTCCTACGTCTCGGGGGGGTGATTGGGCTGACCCATTGCTTCCTACGTCTCGGGGGGGATTGGGCCTACCCATTGCTTCCTACGTCTCGGGGGGGGGGGGGGTTGAGCTGACCCATTGCTTCCTACGTTTCGGGGGGGATTGGGCCGACCCATTGCTCCCTACGTCTCGGGGGGGATTGGGCTGACCCATTGCTTCCTATATCTGGGGGGGGGGGATTGGGCTGACCCATTGCTTCCTACGTCTCGGGGGGGATTAGGTTGACCCATTGCTTCCTACGCCTCGGGGGGGATTGGGCCAACCCATTACTTCCTACGTCTCGGGGGGGATTGGGCGACCCATTGCTTCCTACGTCTCGGGGGGGATTGGGTTGACCCATTGCTTCCTACGTCTCGGGGGGGATTGGGTTGTGAGTATAAAGACACATTTCCGTTCCCTGCCAGAGACAATAATAACGAACAATAAGGTGGTGTTCTTCTCCTCCAGTCCACTCGCTGCCTGCCCCCCTCGCTGCGCTGCAACGGAGCCCGGGACTGCCCCGACGGCTCGGACGAGGCAGGGTGCCCCGACACGGCCTGCGGCAAACGCCTGGGGAACTTCTACGGAACATTCGCCTCCCCGGACTTCTTCCGTCCCAACCGCAGCGCTGTGGGGGAGCTGAGGTGCTCCTGGCTACTGGACACTCAGGTAGGGAGGAGTTCAACATCTTACACATTCCATTATCTGATGGTTGCTAGGGCAGATTATTTAACCTTTAACTAGGTAAGTCAGTTAAGAACAATTTCTTATTTACAATGACGGCCTACACCGACCAAACCCGGACGACGCTGGGCCAATTGTCTGCCGCCCTACGGGACTCCCGATCACGGCCGGTTGTGATACAGCCTGGATTCGAACCAGAGTGTCTGTAGTGACGCCTCTAGCGCTGAGATGCAGTGCCCTGCGCCACAGATGAATCTGTTCATCGTCGTTTGTATTTTTCTAAATAAATAAGTTAAAAAATCATAGATTTCCTGACGTGTGAATGCATTACTAGACACATGCTGACTGATCTATAGCAGAGTTACACCGCTGAACACATGCTGACTGATCTATAGCAGAGTTACACAGCTGAACACATGCTGACTGATCTATAGCAGAGTTACACAGCTGAACACATGCTGACTGATCTATAGCAGAGTTAAATATGAACACATGCTGACTGATCTATAGCAGAGTTAAAGAGATTAACACATGCTGACTGATCTATAGCAGAGTTACACAGCTGAACACATGCTGACTGATATATAGCAGAGTTAAAGAGATTAACACATGCTGACTGATCTATAGCAGAGTTACACAGCTGAACACATGCTGACTGATCTATAGCAGAGTTACACAGCTGAACACATGCTGACTGATCTATAGCAGAGTTAAATATGAACACATGCTGACTGATCTATAGCAGAGTTAAAGAGATTAACACATGCTGACTGATCTATAGCAGAGTTACACAGCTGAACACATGCTGACTGATATATAGCAGAGTTAAAGAGATTAACACATGCTGACTGATCTATAGCAGAGTTACACAGCTGAACACATGCTGACTGATCTATAGCAGAGTTACACAGCTGAACACATGCTGACTGATCTATAGCAGAGTTAGAGATGAACACATGCTGACTGATCTATAGCAGAGTTACACAGCTGAACACATGCTGACTGATCTATAGCAGAGTTAAACAGCTGAACACATGCTGACTGATCTATAGCAGAGTTACACAGCTGAACACATGCTGACTGATCTATAGCAGAGTTACACAGCTGAACACATGCTGACTGATCTATAGCAGAGTTAGAGATGAACACATGCTGACTGATCTATAGCAGAGTTACACAGCTGAACACATGCTGACTGATCTATAGCAGAGTTACACAGCTGAACACATGCTGACTGATCTATAGCAGAGTTACACAGCTGAACACATGCTGACTGATCTATAGCAGAGTTACACAGCTGAACACATGCTGACTGATCTATAGCAGAGTTACACAGCTGAACACATGCTGACTGATATATAGCAGAGTTAAAGAGATGAACACATGCTGACTGATCTATAGCAGAGTTACACAGCTGAACACATGCTGACTGATCTATAGCAGAGTTACACAGCTGAACACATGCTGACTGATCTATAGCAGAGTTACACAGCTGAACACATGCTGACTGATTTATAGCAGAGTTAGAGATGAACACATGCTGACTGATCTATAGCAGAGTTACACAGCTGAACACATGCTGACTGATCTATAGCAGAGTTACACAGCTGAACACATGCTGACTGATCTATAGCAGAGTTACACAGCTGAACACATGCTGACTGATCTATAGCAGAGTTACACAGCTGAACACATGCTGACTGATCTATAGCAGAGTTACACAGCTGAACACATGCTGACTGATATATAGCAGAGTTAAAGAGATGAACACATGCTGACTGATCTATAGCAGAGTTAGAGAGATGAACACATGCTGACTGATCTATAGCAGAGTTACACAGCTGAACACATGCTGACTGATCTATAGCAGAGTTACACAGCTGAACACATGCTGACTGATCTATAGCAGAGTTAGAGATGAACACATGCTGACTGATCTATAGCAGAGTTACACAGCTGAACACATGCTGACTGATCTATAGCAGAGTTACACAGCTGAACACATGCTGACTGATCTATAGCAGAGTTACACAGCTGAACACATGCTGACTGATCTATAGCAGAGTTACACAGCTGAACACATGCTGACTGATCTATAGCAGAGTTACACAGCTGAACACATGCTGACTGATCTATAGCAGAGTTAGAGATGAACACATGCTGACTGATCTATAGCAGAGTTACACAGCTGAACACATGCTGACTGATCTATAGCAGAGTTACACAGCTGAACACATGCTGACTGATCTATAGCAGAGTTACACAGCTGAACACATGCTGACTGATCTATAGCAGAGTTAGAGATGAACACATGCTGACTGATCTATAGCAGAGTTACACAGCTGAACACATGCTGACTGATCTATAGCAGAGTTAGAGATGAACACATGCTGACTGATCTATAAGCTCCATTAAAACATAAGCTTGTTTAGTTAAACTGTCTGTCACAATGGAAAATCACTGAAATTAGTTGTTTTAGATTTTCACGTTTTTTAATCAATACGGTTGCCCTCGGTCGACTACTCGATGAATCTAAGTCATCCTTCCTCCTAGGACCCTAAGCCTATCGTGTTGCAGCTGGACCTGGGGTTAGGGCCAGGGGACTCCCTCCATGTCTATGATGGGCTGGTCCAGAGAGCAGAGCGCCTCCTGCAGGCCCTGTCGCATCATAACAACAGGAGACCAGCCCTGTTAGAATCCAGTAGAGGACAGATGAGTCTACAGTACCTGGCCCAACCACTCAGCCCTGGGCATGGGTTCAACGCTACATACCAGGTAGGCTAACCCTGACCTTAACCCTGACCCTAACCCTGACCCTAACCCTGACCTTAACCCTGACCCTAACCCTAAACCTGACCCTAACACCACTCAGCCCTGGTCATGGATTCAACGCTACATACCAGGTAGATTAGATTTGGGACAGTGGGATTGTAAATGGTTTTCTTGATGATGAAGTGCTCTGTTTTGTTTTCATGTGTTTTGTGTTTAGAACTGTCATTGGTCCAGAGTTTATCCTGACCAGACAGAAGACTAGTACCCAGAGTTTATCCTGACCAGACAGAAGACTAGTACTCAGAGTTTATCCTGACCAGACAGAAGACTAGAACCCAGAGTTTATCCTGAGCAGACAGAAGACTAGTACCCAGAGTTTATCCTGACCAGACAGAAGACTAGTACCCAGAGTTTATCCTGACCAGGCAGAAGACTAGTACCCAGAGTTTATCCTGACCAGACAGAAGACTAGGACTAGTACCCAGAGTTTATCCTGACCAGACAGAATACTAGTACCCAGAGTTTATCCAGACCAGACAGAAGACTAGGACTAGTACCCAGAGTTTATCCTGACCAGACAGAAGACTAGTACCCAGAGTTTATCCTGACCAGACAGAAGACTAATACCCAGAGTTTATCCTGACCAGACAGAAGACTAGTACCCAGAGTTTATCCTGACCAGACAGAAGACTAGGACTAGTACCCAGAGTTTATCCTGACCAGACAGAAGACTAGTACCCAGAGTTTATCCGGACCAGACAGAAGACTGGTACCCAGAGTTTATCCTGACCAGACAGAAGACTAGTACCCAGAGTTTATCCAGACCAGACAGAAGACTAGTACCCAGAGTTTATCCTGACCAGACAGAAGACTAGTACCCAGAGTTTATCCTGACCAGACAGAAGACTAATACCCAGAGTTTATCCTGACCAGACAGAAGACTAGTACCCAGAGTTTATCCTGACCAGACAGAAGACTAGGACTAGTACCCAGAGTTTATCCTGACCAGACAGAAGACTAGTACCCAGAGTTTATCCGGACCAGACAGAAGACTGGTACCCAGAGTTTATCCTGACCAGACAGAAGACTAGTACCCAGAGTTTATCCTGACCAGACAGAAGACTAGTACCCAGAGTTTATCCAGACCAGACAGAAGACTAGTACCCAGAGTTTATCCTGGCCAGACAGAAGACTAGTACCCAGAGTTTATCCTGACCAGACAGAAGACTAGTACCCAGAGTTTATCCTGACCAGACAGAAGACTAGAACCCAGAGTTTATCCTGAGCAGACAGAAGACTAGTACCCAGAGTTTATCCTGACCAGACAGAAGACTAGTACCCAGAGTTTATCCTGACCAGACAGAAGACTAGTACCCAGAGTTTATCCTGACCAGACAGAAGACTAGGACTAGTACCCAGAGTTTATCCTGACCAGACAGAAGACTAGTACCCAGAGTTTATCCTGACCAGACAGAAGACTAGTACCCAGAGTTTATCCTGACCAGACAGAAGACTAGTGCCCAGAGTTTATCCTGACCAGACAGAAGACTAGTACCCAGAGTTTATCCTGACCAGACAGAAGACTAGTACACAGAGTTTATCCTGACCAGACAGAAGACTAGTACCCAGAGTTTATCCTGACCAGACAGAAGACTAGTACCCAGAGTTTATCCTGACCAGACAGAAGACTAGTACCCAGAGTTTATCCTGACCAGACAGAAGACTAGGACTAGTACCCATAGTTTATCCTGAGCAGACAGAAGACTAGTACTCAGAGTTTATCCTGACCAGACAGAAGACTAGAACCCAGAGTTTATCCTGACCAGACAGAAGACTAGTACCCAGAGTTTATCCTGACCAGACAGAAGACTATGACTAGTACCCAGAGTTTATCCAGACCAGACAGAAGACTAGGACTAGTACCCAGAGTTTATCCTGAGCAGACAGAAGACTAGTACCCAGAGTTTATCCTGACCAGACAGAAGACTAGAACCCAGAGTTTATCCTGACCAGACAGAAGACTAGTACACAGAGTTTATCCAGACCAGACAGAACACTAGTACCCAGAGTTTATCCTGACCAGACAGAAGACTAGTACCCAGAGTTTATCCTGGCCAGACAGAAGACTAGTACCCAGAGTTTATCCTGACCAGACAGAAGACTAGTACCCAGAGTTTATCCTGACCAGACAGAAGACTAGTACCCAGAGTTTATCCTGACCAGACAGAAGACTAGTAATCAAATCAAAATCAAATCAAATCAAATTTATTTATATAGCCCTTCGTACATCAGCTGATATCTCAAAGTGCTGTACAGAAACCCAGCCTAAAACCCCAAACAGCAAGCAATGCAGGTGTAGAAGCACGGCGACAGAAGACTAGTACCCAGAGTTTATCCTGACCAGACAGAAGACTAGAACCCAGAGTTTATCCTGACCTTACAGAAGACTATGACTAGTACCCAGAGTTTATCCAGACCAGACAGAAGACTTGTACCCAGAGTTTTTCCTGACCAGACAGAAGACTAGTACCCAGAGTTTATCCTGACCAGATGATCAAGAGATGACTTCATGAGTACGTTTCCTGTTCTATCCTGTAGGTGAAAGGTTACTGTTTCCCTGGGGAACACCCGTGTGGATTGGACCAGGGCTGTTATTCTGAACGCCAGCGCTGTGACGGGTACTGGCACTGCCCTACGGGGCGCGACGAGGAGGAGTGTCCAGTTTGCCAGGAAGGGGAGTACCCCTGTGAGGGGGGCAGTGGGGCCTGCTACCCTGCCTCTGAAAGATGTAACAACCAGAAGAAGGTATCTATCAATCAATCAATCAATACTTTATTATCCTATTGTACAATTCTGATAAAAATCATTGTGCTAAATTCCTGGATCTAGGAGAGAAACCCTTCAGTTGAAAACATTCTAGTTACGGTCTATTTTCTCACTATGCTTCTAGTGATCGTTGTGTCGAAAAACAAGCAAGCTTTTAATACATCAAATCAAATTATTATTTAATAACAGTGAAATGCTGACTGATGGTCCTTTACTCAATAAAGATCCAGATTCAAATAAATTCAAATGAAATAGTGACATAAGGAATTAATAAAAGAGGACAGTGAATTAAAAATAATCTATTTAGTTGCTGAATTCTTCCAAATACTTTGTTGTGTTATCTTTGACGTCGGCCTTCTGCCAATTCTTAGATTCTTTTCAACAGTAAGTATTCACACCTGTCACGTTCTGACCTTTATTTCCTTTTGTCTTTAGTTAGTATGGTCGGGGCGTGAGTTGGGGTGGGCAGTCTATGTGTGTTTTTCTATGTTTGGGATTTGACTTCGGCCTAGTATGGTTCTCAATCAGAGGCAGGTGTCGTTAGTTGTCTCTGATTGAGAATCATACTTAGGTAGCCTGGGTTTAACTGTTGGTTTGTGGGTGTTTGTCGCCACACGGTACTGGGTTTCACTGTTGGTTTGTGGGTGTTTGTCGCCACACGGTACTGGGTTTCACTGTTGGTTTGTGGGTGTTTGCCGCCACACGGTACTGGGTTTCACTGTTGGTTTGTGGGTGTTTGTCGCCACACGGTACTGGGTTTCACTGTTGGTTTGTGGGTGTTTGTCGCCACACGGTACTGGGTTTCACTGTTGGTTTGTGGGTGTTTGTCGCCACACGGTACTGGGTTTCACTGTTGGTTTGTGGGTGTTTGTCGCCACACGGTACTGGGTTTCACTGTTGGTTTGTGGGTGTTTGCCGCCACACGGTACTGGGTTTCACTGTTGGTTTATGGGTGTTTGTCGCCACACGGTACTGGGTTTCACTGTTGGTTTATGGGTGTTTGTCGCCACACGGTACTGGGTTTCACTGTTGGTTTGTGGGTGTTTGTCGCCACACGGTACTGGGTTTCACTGTTGGTTTGTGGGTGTTTGCCGCCACACGGTACTGGGTTTCACTGTTGGTTTGTGGGTGTTTGTCGCCACACGGTACTGGGTTTCACTGTTGGTTTGTGGGTGTTTGTCGCCACACGGTACTGGGTTTCACTGTTGGTTTGTGGGTGTTTGTCGCCACACGGTACTGGGTTTCACTGTTGGTTTGTGGGTGTTTGTCGCCACACGGTACTGGGTTTCACTGTTGGTTTGTGGGTGTTTGTCGCCACACGGTACTGGGTTTCACTGTTGGTTTGTGGGTGTTTGCCGCCACACGGTACTGGGTTTCACTGTTGGTTTATGGGTGTTTGTCGCCACACGGTACTGGGTTTCACTGTTGGTTTATGGGTGTTTGTCGCCACACGGTACTGGGTTTCACTGTTGGTTTGTGGGTGTTTGTCGCCACACGGTACTGGGTTTCACTGTTGGTTTGTGGGTGTTTGTCGTCACACGGTACTGGGTTTCACTGTTGGTTTGTGGGTGTTTGTCGCCACACGGTACTGGGTTTCACTGTTGGTTTGTGGGTGTTTGTCGCCACACGGTACTGGGTTTCACTGTTTCAGGTTTTCATCACATCGTTTATTGTTTTTGTATTTCAGTGTTCAGTTCGTTTTTAATAAATCGTCATGAACACTTACCGCGCTGCGTCTTGGTCCGACCCTTCCTCTTCATCAGACGAAGAGGAAATCTGCCGTTACAGCACCCCTTGACATGTTGTTGTGTTACAGCCTGAATTTCAAAGGTATTACATGTAGATGTTGTTTTACTGGCCTACCCACAATACTACATAATGTCAAAGTGGAATTACGTTTTTTCTAAATGTTTACAAATTAATAAAAAAATGAAAAGCTGAAATGCCTTGAGTCAATAAGTGTCTCGCTCGTTGTCGTGGAAATGAGTCAACTAGTGTCCCGCTCGTTGTCGTGGAAATGAGTCAACTAGTGTCCCGCTCGTTGTCGTGGAAATGAGTCAATAAGTGTCCCGCTCGTTGTCGTGGAAATTAGTCAACTAGTGTCCCGCTCGTTGTCGTGGAAATGAGTCAACTAGTGTCCCGCTCGTTGTCGTGGAAATTAGTCAACAAGTGTCCCGCTCGTTGTCGTGGAAATGAGTCAATAAGTGTCCCGCTCGTTGTCGTGGAAATGAGTCAATAAGTGTCCCGCTCGTTGTTGAGTAAATGAGTCAATAAGTGTCCCGCTCGTTGTCGTGGAAATTAGTCAACTAGTGTCCCGCTCGTTGTCCTGGAAATTAGTCAATAAGTGTCCCGCTCGTTATCGTGGAAATGAGTCAATAAGTGTCCCGCTCGTTGTCGTGGAAATGAGTCAATAAGTGTCCCGCTCGTTGTCGTGGAAATGAGTCAATAAGTGTCCCGCTCGTTGTCGTGGAAATGAGTCAATAAGTGTCCCGCTCGTTGTCGTGGAAATGAGTCAATAAGTGTCCCGCTCGTTGTCGTGGAAATTAGTCAATAAGTGTCCCGCTCGTTGTCGTAGAAATGACCGGACCAAGGTGCAGCAGCTTACTTAGGCTATAATGCCCCTAACAAAGACAACTACCCACAACCATGAAGCTTACTTAGACTATAATGCCCCTAACAAAGACAACTACCCACAACCATGAAGCTTACTTAGACTATAATGCCCCTAACAAAGACAACTACCCACAACCATGAAGCTTACTTAGACTATAATGCCCCTGACAAAGACAACTACCCACAACCGTGAAGCTTACTTAGGCTATAATGCCCCTAACGAAGACAACTACCCACAAATACAAAAGGAAAAAGGCTGCCTAAGTTTGATTCCCAATCAGAGACAATGATAGACAGCTGTCCCTGATGGAGAACCCAAAACATAGAAACAAAGAACATAGAGTTTCCCACCCGAGTCACCAACCAACCAAACATAGAGAATAAAAATATCTCTACGGTCAGGGCGTGACAATAAGTATTCAACCCCTTTGTTATGGCAAGCCTAAATAAATTCAGGAGCAAAAAATGTCCTTAACAAGTCACATAATAAGTCTGTGTGCAATAATAGTGTTTAACATGATGTTTGAATGACTACCTCATCTCTGTACCCCCACACATACAACTATCCGTCAGGTCCCTCAGTCGAACAGTGAATTTCGAACACTGATTCAACCACAAAGACCAGGGAGGTTTTCCAAGGCCTCGCTGAGAAGGACCCCTATAGGTTGAGGCATAAAAATAATATATATATATTTATTTTATATATTTAACCTTTATTTAACTAGGCAAGTCAGTTAAGATGATAGTGCATTATGGGACCTGGTCAGATGTAGTGCATTATGGGACCTGGTCAGATGTACCTATTTATTTTACCTTTATTTAACTGGGCAAGTCAGTTAAGAACAAATTATTATTTACAATGACGGCTTAGGAACAGTGGGTTAACTGCGTTGTTCAGGGGCAGAACGACAGATTTCACCAACCTTTGAGGTTGGTGAAGTTATTAATTACACTTTGGATGGTGTATCAATACACACAGTCACTACAAAGACACAGGCGTCCTTCCTAACTCAGTAGCCAGAGAGGAAGGAAACCACTCAGGGATTTCACCATGAGGCCAATGCTGACTTTAAAACAATTACTCCACAATACTAACCTAATTGGCAGAGTGAAAAGAAGAAGCCAGTATAGAATACAAATATTCCAGTTGCCAGAGAGGAAGGAATTTTTTCATTTTCATTTTATTTATTTTTTATTGAACCTTTTATAGGGCAATTAAGAATATATTCTTATTTACAATGACTGTCTAGGAACAGTGGGTTAACTGCCTGTACTGCCTACCAAACATTACCAACATATTCTCAATCTAATCTACACACTGAGGAAGACAACATACTGATCAATATAATATAATATACACACTGAGGAAGACAACATACTGATCAATATAATATACACACTGAGGAAGACAACATGCTGATCAATATAATATAATATACACACTGAGGAAGACAACATGCTGATCAATATAATATAATATACACACTGAGGAAGACAACATACTGATCAATATAATATAATATACACACTGAGGAAGACAACATACTGATCAATATAATATAATATACACACTGAGGAAGACAACATGCTGATCAATATAATATAATATACACACTGAGGAAGACAACATACTGATCAATATAATATAATATACACACTGAGGAAGACAACATACTGATCAATATAATATAATATACACACTGAGGAAGACAACATGCTGATCAATATAATATAATATACACACTGAGGAAGACAACATACTGATCAATATAATATACACACTGAGGAAGACAACATGCTGATCAATATAATATAATATACACACTGAGGAAGACAACATACTGATCAATATAATATAATATACACACTGAGGAAGACAACATACTGATCAATATAATATAATATACACACTGAGGAAGACAACATGCTGATCAATATAATATAATATACACACTGAGGAAGACAACATGCTGATCAATATAATATAATATACACACTGAGGAAGACAACATACTGATCAATATAATATAATATACACACTGAGGAAGACAACATACTGATCAATATAATATAATATACACACTGAGGAAGACAACATACTGATCAATATAATATAATATACACACTGAGGAAGACAACATACTGATCAATATAATATACACACTGAGGAAGACAACATGCTGATCAATATAATATAATATACACACTGAGGAAGACAACATGCTGATCAATATAATATAATATACACACTGAGGAAGACAACATACTGATCAATATAATATACACACTGAGGAAGACAACATGCTGATCAATATAATATAATATACACACTGAGGAAGACAACATGCTGATCAATATAATATAATATACACACTGAGGAAGACAACATACTGATCAATATAATATAATATACACACTGAGGAAGACAACATGCTGATCAATATAATATAATATACACACTGAGGAAGACAACATGCTGATCAATATAATATAATATACACACTGAGGAAGACAACATACTGATCAATATAATATAATATACACACTGAGGAAGACAACATGCTGATCAATATAATATAATATACACACTGAGGAAGACAACATGCTGATCAATATAATATACTATACACACTGAGGAAGACAACATACTGATCAATATAATATACACACTGAGGAAGACAACATACTGATCAATATAATATAATATACACACTGAGGAAGACAACATGCTGATCAATATAATATAATATACACACTGAGGAAGACAACATACTGATCAATATAATATAATATACACACTGAGGAAGACAACATACTGATCAATATAATATAATATACACACTGAGGAAGACAACATGCTGATCAATATAATATACACACTGAGGAAGACAACATACTGATCAATATAATATACACACTGAGGAAGACAACATGCTGATCAATATAATATAATATACACACTGAGGAAGACAACATACTGATCAATATAATATAATATACACACTGAGGAAGACAACATACTGATCAATATAATATAATATACACACTGAGGAAGACAACATACTGATCAATATAATATACACACTGAGGAAGACAACATGCTGATCAATATAATATAATATACACACTGAGGAAGACAACATACTGATCAATATAATATAATATACACACTGAGGAAGACAACATACTGATCAATATAATATACACACTGAGGAAGACAACATGCTGATCAATATAATATAATATACACACTGAGGAAGACAACATACTGATCAATATAATATACACACTGAGGAAGACAACATGCTGATCAATATAATATAATATACACACTGAGGAAGACAACATACTGATCAATATAATATAATATACACACTGAGGAAGACAACATGCTGATCAATATAATATAATATACACACTGAGGAAGACAACATACTGATCAATATAATATAATATACACACTGAGGAAGACAACATACTGATCAATATAATATAATATACACACTGAGGAAGACAACATACTGATCAATATAATATAATATACACACTGAGGAAGACAACATACTGATCAATATAATATAATATACACACTGAGGAAGACAACATACTGATCAATATAATATAATATACACACTGAGGAAGACAACATACTGATCAATATAATATACACACTGAGGAAGACAACATGCTGATCAATATAATATACTATACACACTGAGGAAGACAACATGCTGATCAATATAATATAATATACACACTGAGGAAGACAACATGCTGATCAATATAATATACACACTGAGGAAGACAACATGCTGATCAATATAATATACACACTGAGGAAGACAACATACTGATCAATATAATATAATATACACACTGAGGAAGACAACATGCTGATCAATATAATATACACACTGAGGAAGACAACATGCTGATCAATATAATATAATATACACACTGAGGAAGACAACATACTGATCAATATAATATACTATACACACTGAGGAAGACAACATACTGATCAATATAATATAATATACACACTGAGGAAGACAACATACTGATCAATATAATATAATATACACACTGAGGAAGACAACATACTGATCAATATAATATACACACTGAGGAAGACAACATACTGATCAATATAATATACACACTGAGGAAGACAACATACTGATCAATATAATATAATATACACACTGAGGAAGACAACATACTGATCAATATAATATAATATACACACTGAGGAAGACAACATACTGATCAATATAATATACACACTGAGGAAGACAACATACTGATCAATATAATATAATATACACACTGAGGAAGACAACATGCTGATCAATATAATATAATATACACACTGAGGAAGACAACATACTGATCAATATAATATAATATACACACTGAGGAAGACAACATGCTGATCAATATAATATAATATACACACTGAGGAAGACAACATACTGATCAATATAATATAATATACACACTGAGGAAGACAACATACTGATCAATATAATATAATATACACACTGAGGAAGACAACATGCTGATCAATATAATATACACACTGAGGAAGACAACATACTGATCAATATAATATACACACTGAGGAAGACAACATACTGATCAATATAATATACACACTGAGGAAGACAACATACTGATCAATATAATATAATATACACACTGAGGAAGACAACATGCTGATCAATATAATATAATATACACACTGAGGAAGACAACATACTGATCAATATAATATAATATACACACTGAGGAAGACAACATGCTGATCAATATAATATACACACTGAGGAAGACAACATACTGATCAATATAATATACACACTGAGGAAGACAACATGCTGATCAATATAATATACTATACACACTGAGGAAGACAACATGCTGATCAATATAATATACACACTGAGGAAGACAACATGCTGATCAATATAATATACACACTGAGGAAGACAACATACTGATCAATATAATATAATATACACACTGAGGAAGACAACATACTGATCAATATAATATAATATACACACTGAGGAAGACAACATACTGATCAATATAATATAATATACACACTGAGGAAGACAACATGCTGATCAATATAATATAATATACACACTGAGGAAGACAACATACTGATCAATATAATATACACACTGAGGAAGACAACATGCTGATCAATATAATATAATATACACACTGAGGAAGACAACATACTGATCAATATAATATACACACTGAGGAAGACAACATGCTGATCAATATAATATACACACTGAGGAAGACAACATACTGATCAATATAATATACACACTGAGGAAGACAACATGCTGATCAATATAATATACACACTGAGGAAGACAACATACTGATCAATATAATATAATATACACACTGAGGAAGACAACATACTGATCAATATAATATAATATACACACTGAGGAAGACAACATACTGATCAATATAATATACACACTGAGGAAGACAACATGCTGATCAATATAATATACTATACACACTGAGGAAGACAACATGCTGATCAATATAATATACACACTGAGGAAGACAACATGCTGATCAATATAATATACACACTGAGGAAGACAACATACTGATCAATATAATATAATATACACACTGAGGAAGACAACATACTGATCAATATAATATAATATACACACTGAGGAAGACAACATACTGATCAATATAATATAATATACACACTGAGGAAGACAACATACTGATCAATATAATATACACACTGAGGAAGACAACATACTGATCAATATAATATAATATACACACTGAGGAAGACAACATGCTGATCAATATAATATAATATACACACTGAGGAAGACAACATACTGATCAATATAATATAATATACACACTGAGGAAGACAACATACTGATCAATATAATATAATATAATATACACACTGAGGAAGACAACATACTGATCAATATAATATAATATACACACTGAGGAAGACAACATGCTGATCAATATAATATAATATACACACTGAGGAAGACAACATGCTGATCAATATAATATACACACTGAGGAAGACAACATACTGATCAATATAATATAATATACACACTGAGGAAGACAACATACTGATCAATATAATATACACACTGAGGAAGACAACATGCTGATCAATATAATATACACACTGAGGAAGACAACATGCTGATCAATATAATATACACACTGAGGAAGACAACATGCTGATCAATATAATATACACACTGAGGAAGACAACATGCTGATCAATATAATATAATATACACACTGAGGAAGACAACATGCTGATCAATATAATATAATATACACACTGAGGAAGACAACATACTGATCAATATAATATAATATACACACTGAGGAAGACAACATGCTGATCAATATAATATAATATACACACTGAGGAAGACAACATACTGATCAATATAATATAATATACACACTGAGGAAGACAACATACTGATCAATATAATATAATATACACACTGAGGAAGACAACATACTGATCAATATAATATAATATACACACTGAGGAAGACAACATACTGATCAATATAATATAATATACACACTGAGGAAGACAACATACTGATCAATATAATATAATATACACACTGAGGAAGACAACATACTGATCAATATAATATAATATACACACTGAGGAAGACAACATGCTGATCAATATAATATACACACTGAGGAAGACAACATGCTGATCAATATAATATAATATACACACTGAGGAAGACAACATACTGATCAATATAATATACACACTGAGGAAGACAACATACTGATCAATATAATATAATATACACACTGAGGAAGACAACATACTGATCAATATAATATACACACTGAGGAAGACAACATACTGATCAATATAATATAATATACACACTGAGGAAGACAACATACTGATCAATATAATATAATATACACACTGAGGAAGACAACATGCTGATCAATATAATATAATATACACACTGAGGAAGACAACATGCTGATCAATATAATATAATATACACACTGAGGAAGACAACATACTGATCAATATAATATAATATACACACTGAGGAAGACAACATACTGATCAATATAATATAATATACACACTGAGGAAGACAACATACTGATCAATATAATATAATATACACACTGAGGAAGACAACATACTGATCAATATAATATAATATACACACTGAGGAAGACAACATACTGATCAATATAATATAATATACACACTGAGGAAGACAACATACTGATCAATATAATATAATATACACACTGAGGAAGACAACATACTGATCAATATAATATAATATACACACTGAGGAAGACAACATACTGATCAATATAATATAATATACACACTGAGGAAGACAACATGCTGATCAATATAATATAATATACACACTGAGGAAGACAACATGCTGATCAATATAATATAATATACACACTGAGGAAGACAACATACTGATCAATATAATATAATATACACACTGAGGAAGACAACATACTGATCAATATAATATACACACTGAGGAAGACAACATACTGATCAATATAATATAATATACACACTGAGGAAGACAACATACTGATCAATATAATATAATATACACACTGAGGAAGACAACATGCTGATCAATATAATATAATATACACACTGAGGAAGACAACATACTGATCAATATAATATAATATACACACTGAGGAAGACAACATGCTGATCAATATAATATAATATACACACTGAGGAAGACAACATACTGATCAATATAATATAATATACACACTGAGGAAGACAACATACTGATCAATATAATATACACACTGAGGAAGACAACATGCTGATCAATATAATATAATATACACACTGAGGAAGACAACATGCTGATCAATATAATATAATATACACACTGAGGAAGACAACATACTGATCAATATAATATAATATACACACTGAGGAAGACAACATGCTGATCAATATAATATAATATACACACTGAGGAAGACAACATACTGATCAATATAATATAATATACACACTGAGGAAGACAACATGCTGATCAATATAATATACACACTGAGGAAGACAACATGCTGATCAATATAATATAATATACACACTGAGGAAGACAACATGCTGATCAATATAATATACACACTGAGGAAGACAACATACTGATCAATATAATATAATATACACACTGAGGAAGACAACATGCTGATCAATATAATATACACACTGAGGAAGACAACATACTGATCAATATAATATAATATACACACTGAGGAAGACAACATACTGATCAATATAATATACACACTGAGGAAGACAACATACTGATCAATATAATATACACACTGAGGAAGACAACATGCTGATCAATATAATATAATACACACACTGAGGAAGACAACATACTGATCAATATAATATAATATACACACTGAGGAAGACAACATACTGATCAATATAATATACACACTGAGGAAGACAACATGCTGATCAATATAATATAATATACACACTGAGGAAGACAACATACTGATCAATATAATATACACACTGAGGAAGACAACATACTGATCAATATAATATACACACTGAGGAAGACAACATGCTGATCAATATAATATAATATACACACTGAGGAAGACAACATGCTGATCAATATAATATAATATACACACTGAGGAAGACAACATACTGATCAATATAATATAATATACACACTGAGGAAGACAACACACTGATCAATATAATATAATATACACACTGAGGAAGACAACATGCTGATCAATATAATATAATATACACACTGAGGAAGACAACATGCTGATCAATATAATATAATATACACACTGAGGAAGACAACATGCTGATCAATATAATATACACACTGAGGAAGACAACATGCTGATCAATATAATATAATATACACACTGAGGAAGACAACATACTGATCAATATAATATACACACTGAGGAAGACAACATACTGATCAATATAATATAATATACACACTGAGGAAGACAACATACTGATCAATATAATATAATCTACACACTGAGGAAGACAACATACTGATCAATATAATATAATCTACACACTGAGGAAGACAACATGCTGATCAATATAATATACACACTGAGGAAGACAACATACTGATCACTATAATATAATATACACACTGAGGAAGACAACATGCTGATCAATATAATATAATATACACACTGAGGAAGACAACATACTGATCAATATAATATACACACTGAGGAAGACAACATACTGATCAATATAATATAATATACACACTGAGGAAGACAACATACTGATCAATATAATATAATCTACACACTGAGGAAGACAACATACTGATCAATATAATATAATATACACACTGAGGAAGACAACATGCTGATCAATATAATATAATATACACACTGAGGAAGACAACATACTGATCAATATAATATACACACTGAGGAAGACAACATACTGATCAATATAATATACACACTGAGGAAGACAACATACTGATCAATATAATATAATATACACACTGAGGAAGACAACATACTGATCAATATAATATAATATACACACTGAGGAAGACAACATGCTGATCAATATAATATACACACTGAGGAAGACAACATACTGATCAATATAATATACACACTGAGGAAGACAACATACTGATCAATATAATATACACACTGAGGAAGACAACATGCTGATCAATATAATATACACACTGAGGAAGACAACATGCTGATCAATATAATATACACACTGAGGAAGACAACATACTGATCAATATAATATAATATACACACTGAGGAAGACAACATGCTGATCAATATAATATAATATACACACTGAGGAAGACAACATACTGATCAATATAATATAATATACACACTGAGGAAGACAACATGCTGATCAATATAATATAATATACACACTGAGGAAGACAACATGCTGATCAATATAATATAATATACACACTGAGGAAGACAACATGCTGATCAATATAATATAATATACACACTGAGGAAGACAACATACTGATCAATATAATATAATATACACACTGAGGAAGACAACATACTGATCAATATAATATAATATACACACTGAGGAAGACAACATACTGATCAATATAATATACACACTGAGGAAGACAACATACTGATCAATATAATATAATATACACACTGAGGAAGACAACATGCTGATCACTATAATATAATATACACACTGAGGAAGACAACATACTGATCAATATAATATACACACTGAGGAAGACAACATACTGATCAATATAATATAATATACACACTGAGGAAGACAACATACTGATCAATATAATATAATATACACACTGAGGAAGACAACATACTGATCAATATAATATACACACTGAGGAAGACAACATGCTGATCAATATAATATACACACTGAGGAAGACAACATACTGATCAATATAATATAATATACACACTGAGGAAGACAACATGCTGATCACTATAATATAATATACACACTGAGGAAGACAACATACTGATCAATATAATATACACACTGAGGAAGACAACATACTGATCAATATAATATAATATACACACTGAGGAAGACAACATACTGATCAATATAATATAATATACACACTGAGGAAGACAACATGCTGATCACTATAATATAATATACACACTGAGGAAGACAACATACTGATCAATATAATATAATATACACACTGAGGAAGACAACATGCTGATCAATATAATATAATATACACACTGAGGAAGACAACATACTGATCAATATAATATACACACTGAGGAAGACAACATACTGATCAATATAATATAATATACACACTGAGGAAGACAACATACTGATCAATATAATATACACACTGAGGAAGACAACATACTGATCAATATAATATACACACTGAGGAAGACAACATACTGATCAATATAATATAATACACACACTGAGGAAGACAACATACTGATCAATATAATATACACACTGAGGAAGACAACATACTGATCAATATAATATACACACTGAGGAAGACAACATACTGATCAATATAATATACACACTGAGGAAGACAACATACTGATCAATATAATATACACACTGAGGAAGACAACATACTGATCAATATAATATACACACTGAGGAAGACAACATACTGATCAATATAATATACACACTGAGGAAGACAACATACTGATCAATATAATATACACACTGAGGAAGACAACATACTGATCAATATAATATACACACTGAGGAAGACAACATACTGATCAATATAATATAATATACACACTGAGGAAGACAACATGCTGATCAATATAATATACACACTGAGGAAGACAACATACTGATCAATATAATATAATATACACACTGAGGAAGACAACATGCTGATCAATATAATATACACACTGAGGAAGACAAGATACTGATCAATATAATATAATATACACACTGAGGAAGACAACATGCTGATCAATATAATATAATATACACACTGAGGATGACAACATGCTGATCAATATAATATACACACTGAGGAAGACAACATGCTGATCAATATAATATAATATACACACTGAGGAAGACAACATACTGATCAATATAATATAATATACACACTGAGGAAGACAACATACTGATCAATATAATATAATATACACACTGAGGAAGACAACATACTGATCAATATAATATAATATACACACTGAGGAAGACAACATACTGATCAATATAATATAATATACACACTGAGGAAGACAACATACTGATCAATATAATATAATATACACACTGAGGAAGACAACATGCTGATCAATATAATATAATATACACACTGAGGAAGACAACATACTGATCAATATAATATAATATACACACTGAGGAAGACAACATGCTGATCAATATAATATAATATACACACTGAGGAAGACAACATACTGATCAATATAATATAATATACACACTGAGGAAGACAACATACTGATCAATATAATATACACACTGAGGAAGACAACATGCTGATCAATATAATATAATATACACACTGAGGAAGACAACATGCTGATCAATATAATATAATATACACACTGAGGAAGACAACATACTGATCAATATAATATAATATACACACTGAGGAAGACAACATGCTGATCAATATAATATAATATACACACTGAGGAAGACAACATACTGATCAATATAATATAATATACACACTGAGGAAGACAACATGCTGATCAATATAATATACACACTGAGGAAGACAACATGCTGATCAATATAATATAATATACACACTGAGGAAGACAACATGCTGATCAATATAATATACACACTGAGGAAGACAACATACTGATCAATATAATATAATATACACACTGAGGAAGACAACATGCTGATCAATATAATATACACACTGAGGAAGACAACATACTGATCAATATAATATAATATACACACTGAGGAAGACAACATACTGATCAATATAATATACACACTGAGGAAGACAACATACTGATCAATATAATATACACACTGAGGAAGACAACATGCTGATCAATATAATATAATATACACACTGAGGAAGACAACATACTGATCAATATAATATAATATACACACTGAGGAAGACAACATACTGATCAATATAATATACACACTGAGGAAGACAACATGCTGATCAATATAATATAATATACACACTGAGGAAGACAACATACTGATCAATATAATATACACACTGAGGAAGACAACATACTGATCAATATAATATACACACTGAGGAAGACAACATGCTGATCAATATAATATAATATACACACTGAGGAAGACAACATGCTGATCAATATAATATAATATACACACTGAGGAAGACAACATACTGATCAATATAATATAATATACACACTGAGGAAGACAACACACTGATCAATATAATATAATATACACACTGAGGAAGACAACATGCTGATCAATATAATATAATATACACACTGAGGAAGACAACATGCTGATCAATATAATATAATATACACACTGAGGAAGACAACATGCTGATCAATATAATATACACACTGAGGAAGACAACATGCTGATCAATATAATATAATATACACACTGAGGAAGACAACATACTGATCAATATAATATACACACTGAGGAAGACAACATACTGATCAATATAATATAATATACACACTGAGGAAGACAACATACTGATCAATATAATATAATCTACACACTGAGGAAGACAACATACTGATCAATATAATATAATCTACACACTGAGGAAGACAACATGCTGATCAATATAATATACACACTGAGGAAGACAACATACTGATCACTATAATATAATATACACACTGAGGAAGACAACATGCTGATCAATATAATATAATATACACACTGAGGAAGACAACATACTGATCAATATAATATACACACTGAGGAAGACAACATACTGATCAATATAATATAATATACACACTGAGGAAGACAACATACTGATCAATATAATATAATCTACACACTGAGGAAGACAACATACTGATCAATATAATATAATATACACACTGAGGAAGACAACATGCTGATCAATATAATATAATATACACACTGAGGAAGACAACATACTGATCAATATAATATACACACTGAGGAAGACAACATACTGATCAATATAATATACACACTGAGGAAGACAACATACTGATCAATATAATATAATATACACACTGAGGAAGACAACATACTGATCAATATAATATAATATACACACTGAGGAAGACAACATGCTGATCAATATAATATACACACTGAGGAAGACAACATACTGATCAATGTAATATACACACTGAGGAAGACAACATACTGATCAATATAATATACACACTGAGGAAGACAACATGCTGATCAATATAATATACACACTGAGGAAGACAACATGCTGATCAATATAATATACACACTGAGGAAGACAACATACTGATCAATATAATATAATATACACACTGAGGAAGACAACATGCTGATCAATATAATATAATATACACACTGAGGAAGACAACATACTGATCAATATAATATAATATACACACTGAGGAAGACAACATGCTGATCAATATAATATAATATACACACTGAGGAAGACAACATGCTGATCAATATAATATAATATACACACTGAGGAAGACAACATGCTGATCAATATAATATAATATACACACTGAGGAAGACAACATACTGATCAATATAATATAATATACACACTGAGGAAGACAACATACTGATCAATATAATATAATATACACACTGAGGAAGACAACATACTGATCAATATAATATACACACTGAGGAAGACAACATACTGATCAATATAATATAATATACACACTGAGGAAGACAACATGCTGATCACTATAATATAATATACACACTGAGGAAGACAACATACTGATCAATATAATATAATATACACACTGAGGAAGACAACATACTGATCAATATAATATACACACTGAGGAAGACAACATACTGATCAATATAATATAATATACACACTGAGGAAGACAACATACTGATCAATATAATATAATATACACACTGAGGAAGACAACATACTGATCAATATAATATAATATACACACTGAGGAAGACAACATGCTGATCACTATAATATAATATACACACTGAGGAAGACAACATACTGATCAATATAATATACACACTGAGGAAGACAACATACTGATCAATATAATATAATATACACACTGAGGAAGACAACATACTGATCAATATAATATAATATACACACTGAGGAAGACAACATGCTGATCACTATAATATAATATACACACTGAGGAAGACAACATACTGATCAATATAATATACACACTGAGGAAGACAACATACTGATCAATATAATATACACACTGAGGAAGACAACATACTGATCAATATAATATACACACTGAGGAAGACAACATACTGATCAATATAATATACACACTGAGGAAGACAACATACTGATCAATATAATATACACACTGAGGAAGACAACATACTGATCAATATAATATAATATACACACTGAGGAAGACAACATGCTGATCAATATAATATACACACTGAGGAAGACAACATACTGATCAATATAATATAATATACACACTGAGGAAGACAACATGCTGATCAATATAATATACACACTGAGGAAGACAACATACTGATCAATATAATATAATATACACACTGAGGAAGACAACATGCTGATCAATATAATATAATATACACACTGAGGAAGACAACATGCTGATCAATATAATATACACACTGAGGAAGACAACATGCTGATCAATATAATATAATATACACACTGAGGAAGACAACATACTGATCAATATAATATAATATACACACTGAGGAAGACAACATACTGATCAATATAATATAATATACACACTGAGGAAGACAACATACTGATCAATATAATATACACACTGAGGAAGACAACATACTGATCAATATAATATAATATACACACTGAGGAAGACAACATGCTGATCAATATAATATAATATAC
Organism: Oncorhynchus mykiss; assembly: GCF_013265735.2. Lineage (NCBI taxonomy): Eukaryota > Metazoa > Chordata > Actinopteri > Salmoniformes > Salmonidae > Oncorhynchus > Oncorhynchus mykiss. The sequence continues at coordinate 96,438,735 of NC_048570.1, read as the reverse complement.
ACACTGAGGAAGACAACATACTGATCAATATAATATAATATACACACTGAGGAAGACAACATACTGATCAATATAATATAATATACACACTGAGGAAGACAACATACTGATCAATATAATATAATATACACACTGAGGAAGACAACATACTGATCAATATAATATAATATACACACTGAGGAAGACAACATGCTGATCAATATAATATAATATACACACTGAGGAAGACAACATACTGATCAATATAATATAATATACACACTGAGGAAGACAACATACTGATCAATATAATATAATATACACACTGAGGAAGACAACATACTGATCAATATAATATAATATACACACTGAGGAAGACAACATACTGATCAATATAATATACACACTGAGGAAGACAACATACTGATCAATATAATATAATATACACACTGAGGAAGACAACATACTGATCAATATAATATAATATACACACTGAGGAAGACAACATGCTGATCAATATAATATAATATACACACTGAGGAAGACAACATACTGATCAATATAATATAATATACACACTGAGGAAGACAACATGCTGATCAATATAATATAATATACACACTGAGGAAGACAACATGCTGATCAATATAATATAATATACACACTGAGGAAGACAACATACTGATCAATATAATATACACACTGAGGAAGACAACATACTGATCAATATAATATAATATACACACTGAGGAAGACAACATGCTGATCAATATAATATAATATACACACTGAGGAAGACAACATACTGATCAATATAATATAATATACACACTGAGGAAGACAACATACTGATCAATATAATATAATATACACACTGAGGAAGACAACATACTGATCAATATAATATACACACTGAGGAAGACAACATACTGATCAATATAATATAATATACACACTGAGGAAGACAACATACTGATCAATATAATATAATATACACACTGAGGAAGACAACATACTGATCAATATAATATAATATACACACTGAGGAAGACAACATACTGATCAATATAATATACACACTGAGGAAGACAACATACTGATCAATATAATATACACACTGAGGAAGACAACATACTGATCAATATAATATAATATACACACTGAGGAAGACAACATGCTGATCAATATAATATACACACTGAGGAAGACAACATGCTGATCAATATAATATACACACTGAGGAAGACAACATACTGATCAATATAATATAATATACACACTGAGGAAGACAACATGCTGATCAATATAATATAATATACACACTGAGGAAGACAACATACTGATCAATATAATATAATATACACACTGAGGAAGACAACATACTGATCAATATAATATAATATACACACTGAGGAAGACAACATACTGATCAATATAATATAATATACACACTGAGGAAGACAACATGCTGATCAATATAATATAATATACACACTGAGGAAGACAACATACTGATCAATATAATATAATATACACACTGAGGAAGACAACATACTGATCAATATAATATAATATACACACTGAGGAAGACAACATGCTGATCAATATAATATACACACTGAGGAAGACAACATACTGATCAATATAATATAATATACACACTGAGGAAGACAACATGCTGATCAATATAATATACACACTGAGGAAGACAACATGCTGATCAATATAATATAATATACACACTGAGGAAGACAACATGCTGATCAATATAATATAATATACACACTGAGGAAGACAACATACTGATCAATATAATATAATATACACACTGAGGAAGACAACATGCTGATCAATATAATATAATATACACACTGAGGAAGACAACATGCTGATCAATATAATATAATATACACACTGAGGAAGACAACATGCTGATCACTATAATATAATATACACACTGAGGAAGACAACATACTGATCAATATAATATAATATACACACTGAGGAAGACAACATACTGATCAATATAATATAATATACACACTGAGGAAGACAACATACTGATCAATATAATATAATATACACACTGAGGAAGACAACATGCTGATCAATATAATATAATATACACACTGAGGAAGACAACATACTGATCAATATAATATACACACTGAGGAAGACAACATGCTGATCAATATAATATAATACACACACTGAGGAAGACAACATGCTGATCAATATAATATACACACTGAGGAAGACAACATGCTGATCAATATAATATACACACTGAGGAAGACAACATGCTGATCAATATAATATAATATACACACTGAGGAAGACAACATACTGATCAATATAATATAATATACACACTGAGGAAGACAACATGCTGATCAATATAATATACACACTGAGGAAGACAACATGCTGATCAATATAATATAATATACACACTGAGGAAGACAACATACTGATCAATATAATATAATATACACACTGAGGAAGACAACATACTGATCAATATAATATAATATACACACTGAGGAAGACAACATACTGATCAATATAATATAATATACACACTGAGGAAGACAACATACTGATCAATATAATATAATATACACACTGAGGAAGACAACATACTGATCAATATAATATAATATACACACTGAGGAAGACAACATACTGATCAATATAATATAATATACACACTGAGGAAGACAACATACTGATCAATATAATATAATATACACACTGAGGAAGACAACATACTGATCAATATAATATACACACTGAGGAAGACAACATACTGATCAATATAATATAATATACACACTGAGGAAGACAACATACTGATCAATATAATATAATATACACACTGAGGAAGACAACATACTGATCAATATAATATAATATACACACTGAGGAAGACAACATACTGATCAATATAATATACACACTGAGGAAGACAACATACTGATCAATATAATATAATATACACACTGAGGAAGACAACATACTGATCAATATAATATAATATACACACTGAGGAAGACAACATACTGATCAATATAATATACACACTGAGGAAGACAACATACTGATCAATATAATATACACACTGAGGAAGACAACATGCTGATCAATATAATATAATATACACACTGAGGAAGACAACATACTGATCAATATAATATACACACTGAGGAAGACAACATGCTGATCATAAATATACAGCAGTATCTCTCATCCATTCATCCGTTCCAGTGCCCAGACGGTTCTGATGAGAAGAACTGTTTTGACTGCCAGCCGGGTAACTTCCACTGTGGCACCAACCTGTGTATCTTCGAGACGTGGCACTGTGATGGCCAGGAGGACTGTCTGGATGGTAGTGACGAGAGAGACTGTTTGGGAGCTGTACCCAGGAAGGTACAGAAAAACATAATTTGATGAGTGCTTACATTTGTCCTACAGTTGAAGTCGGAAGTTTACATACACTCAGGTTGGAGTCATTAAAACTCGTTTTTCAACCACTCCACAAATTTCTTGTTGATAAACTATAGTCTTGGCAAGTCGGTTAGGACATCTACTTTGTTCATGACACAAGTAATTTTTCGAAAATTGTTTACAGATTATTTAACTTATAATTCACTGTATCAGAATTCCAGTGGGTCAGAAGTTTACATACACTAAGTTGACTGTGCCTTTAAAACAGCTTGGAAAATTCCAGAAAATGATGTCATGGCTTTAGAAGCTTCTGATAGGCTAATTGACACCATTTGAGTCAATTGGAGGTGTACCTGTGGATGTATTTCAAGGCCTACCTTCAAACTCAGTGCCTCTTTGTCGACATCGTGGGAAAATCAAAAGAAATCAGCCAAGATCTCAGAAGAAAACGCCTGAATGTACCACCTTCATCTGTACTAACAATAGTACACAAGTATAAACACCATGGGACCACGCAGCCGTCATACCGCTCAGGAAGGAGACGAGTTCTGTCTCCTAGAGATGAACGTACTTTGGTGTGAAAAGTACAAATCAATCCCAGAACAGCAGCAAAGGACCTTGTGAAGATGCTGGAGGAAACAGGTACAAAAGTATCTATATCCACAGTAAAACAAGGCCTATATCGACATAACCTGAAAGGCCGCTCAGCAAGGAAGAAGCCACAGCTCCAAAACCGCCATAAAAAAGCCAGACTACGGTTTGTAACTGCACATGGGGACAAAGATCGTACTTTTTGGAGAAATGTCCTCTGGTCTGATGAAACAAAAATAGAACTGTTTGGCCATAATGACCATCGTTATGTTTGGAGGAAAAAGAGGGAGGCTTGCAAGCCGAAGAACACCATCCCAACCGTGAAGCACGGGGGTGGCAGCATCATGTTGTGGGGGTGCTTTGCTGCAGGAGGGACTGGTGCACTTCACAAAATAGATGGCCATCACAAAGCCCTGACCTCAATCCTATAGAAACATTTTGGGCAGAAATTGAAAAAGCTTGTGCGAGCAAGGAGGCCCATAAACCTGACTCAGTTACACCAGCTCTGTCAGGAGGAATGGGCCAAAATTCACCCAACTTATTGTGGGAAGCTTGTGGAAGGCTACCCAAAACGATTGACCCAAGTTAAACAATTTAAAGGCAATGCTACCAAATACTAATTGAGTGTATGTAAACTTCTGACCCACTGGAAATATGCTGAAATAAATCAATCTCCCTACTATTATTCTGACATTTCACATTCTTAAAATAAAGTGGTGATCCTAACTGACCTAAGACAGGGAATTTGTACTAGGATTAAATGTCAGGAATTGTGAAAAACTGAGTTTGAATGTATTTGGCTAAGGTGTATGTAAACTTCAGACTTCAACTGTATTTAACAAATGTGTATTATACACGTGTTTATTGCATATCCCAACTCCCCCTGAGAAACCCTCAGAGAGTGGGGTCACGGCCAGGGTCACCGTTGTCCAGTGCCCCTGGAGCACTAAGGGTTAGGTGCCTTGCTCAAGTGCACATCGACAGATTTCTCACCTTGTTGGCTTCAGGATTCAAACGAGCAACCTTTCGATTACTCTAACCGCTGGGTTACCTGCCATCTGGCTACCTGGCACCTGGTTACCTGCCATCTGGCTACCTGGCACCTGTTTACCTGCCATCTGGCTACCTGGCACCTGGTTACCTGCCATCTGGCTACCTGGCATCTGGTTACCTGTTATCTGGCTACCTGGCACCTGGTTACCTGCCACCTGGCTACCTGGCACCTGGTTACCTGGCACCTGGTTACCTGCCATCTGGTTACCTGCCACCTGGCGACCAATCTACATTTGAATCTTACCCTACGAGGTCCAGAGTACTGCTGGTTCTCTGTTCTACCTGATAATGAATTACTCTCAACTGGTGTCCCAGGTCTAAATCAGTCCCTGATCATTAACACACCTGGTGTCCCAGGTCTAAATCAGTCCCTGATCATTAACACACCTGGTGTCCCAGGTATAAATCAGTCAGTCCCTGATCATTAACACACCTGGTGTCCCAGGTATAAATCAGTCCCTGATCATTAACACACCTGGTGTCCCAGGTCTAAATCAGTCTCTGATCATTAACACACCTGGTGTCCCAGGTATAAATCAGTCCCTGATCATTAACACACCTGGTGTCCCAGGTCTAAATCAGTCCCTGATCATTAACACACCTGGTGTCCCAGGTATAAATCAGTCAGTCCCTGATCATTAACACACCTGGTGTCCCAGGTATAAATCAGTCCCTGATCATTAACACACCTGGTGTCCCAGGTCTAAATCAGTCCCTGATCATTAACACACCTGGTGTCCCAGGTCTAAATCAGTCCCTGATCATTAACACACCTGGTGTCCCAGGTCTAAATCAGTCCCTGATCATTAACACACCTGATGTCCCAGGTCTAAATCAGTCCCTGATCATTAACACACCTGATGTCCCAGGTCTAAATCAGTCCCTGATCATTAGCACACCTGGTGTCCCAGGTCTAAATCAGTCCCTGATCATTAACACACCTGGTGTCCCAGGTCTAAATCAGTCCCTGATCATTAACACACCTGATGTCCCAGGTCTAAATCAGTCCCTGATCATTAACACACCTGGTGTCCCAGGTCTAAATCAGTCCCTGATCATTAGCACACCTGGTGTCCCAGGTCTAAATCAGTCCCTGATCATTAACACACCTGATGTCCCAGGTCTAAATCAGTCCCTGATCATTAACACACCTGGTGTCCCAGGTCTAAATCAGTCCCTGATCATTAGCACACCTGGTGTCCCAGGTCTAAATCAGTCCCTGATCATTAGCACACCTGGTGTCCCAGGTCTAAATCAGTCCCTGATCATTAACACACCTGATGTCCCAGGTCTAAATCAGTCCCTGATCATTAGCACACCTGGTGTCCCATGTATAAATCAGTCCTTTATCAGAAGAGAGAATGGGAAAAAAAGCAGTGGAACTGATTTGAATCTGATTTCAACTCATTCCATTGAGGTCCCAGTGTCTGCAGGTTTTGTTTTTTCTCCTTTCAATTAATCCCCAGACAACCGGTGTCCTTACTTCATTAATCAAGGCAGGAGCGAAAACCCGCAGACACTCGGCCAGCACAGTATGTTTATATTGTTTATTGTTTATATTATGTTTATATTGTATTACTAGTAGTAGTATGTTTATAATGTATTGTATTACTAGTAGTAGTATGTTTATAATGTATTGTATTACTAGTAGTAGTGTGTTTATAATGTATTGTATTACTAGTAGTAGTATGTTTTATAATGTGTTGTATTACTAGTAGTAGTATGTTTATAATGTGTTTTATAATGTATTGTATTACTAGTAGTAGTATGTTTATAATGTATGTTTTATTATGTACTGTATTACTAGTAGTAGTATGTTTATAATGTATTGTATTACTAGTAGTAGTGTGTTTATAATGTGTTTTATAATGTACTGTATTACTAGTAGTAGTGTGTTTATAATGTATTGTATTACTAGTAGTAGTATGTTTATAATGTATTGTATTAATAGTAGTAGTATGTTTATAATGTATTGTATTACTAGTAGTAGTATGTTTATAATGTGTTTTATAATGTATTGTATTACTAGTAGTCGTATGTTTATAATGTATTGTATTACTAGTAGTAGTATGTTTATAATGTATTGTATTACTAGTAGTCGTATGTTTATAATGTATTGTATTACTAGTAGTAGTATGTTTATAATGTATTGTATTACTAGTAGTAGTATGTTTATAATGTATTGTATTACTAGTAGTAGTATGTTTTATAATGTATTGTATTACTAGTAGTAGTATGTTTATAATGTGTTGTATTACTAGTAGTAGTATGTTTTATAATGTATTGTATTACTAGTAGTAGTATGTTTATAATGTATTGTATTACTAGTAGTAGTATGTTTTATAATGTATTGTATTACTAGTAGTAGTGTGTTTATAATGTATTGTATTACTAGTAGTAGTATGTTTATAATGTATGTTTTATAATGTACTGTATTACTAGTAGTAGTGTGTTTATAATGTATTGTATTACTAGTAGTAGTATGTTTATAATGTATTGTATTACTAGTAGTAGTGTGTTTATAATGTGTTTTATAATGTATTGTATTACTAGTAGTAGTATGTTTATAATGTATTGTATTACTAGTAGTAGTATGTTTATAATGTACTGTATTACTAGTAGTAGTGTGTTTATAATGTATTGTATTACAAGTAGTAGTATGTTTATAATGTATTGTATTACTAGTAGTAGTGTGTTTATAATGTGTTTTATAATGTATTGTATTACTAGTAGTAGTATGTTTATAATGTATTGTATTACTAGTAGTAGTATGTTTATAATGTATTGTATTACTAGTAGTAGTATGTTTATAATGTATTGTATTACTAGTAGTAGTATGTTTTATAATGTATTGTATTACTAGTAGTAGTGTGTTTATAATGTATTGTAGTACTAGTAGTAGTATGTTTATAATGTATGTTTTATAATGTACTGTATTACTAGTAGTAGTGTGTTTATAATGTATTGTATTACTACTAGTAGTATGTTTATAATGTATTGTATTACTAGTAGTAGTGTGAATATAATGTGTTTTATAATGTATTGTATTACTAGTAGTAGTATGTTTATAATGTATTGTATTACTAGTAGTAGTATGTTTATAATGTATTGTATTACTAGTAGTAGTATGTTTATAATGTATTGTATTACTAGTAGTAGTATGTTTATAATGTATTGTATTACTAGTAGTAGTGTGTTTATAATGTATTGTATTACTAGTAGTAGTATGTTTATAATGTATTGTATTACTAGTAGTAGTGTGTTTATAATGTATTGTATTACTAGTAGTAGTATGTTTTATAATGTGTTGTATTACTAGTAGTAGTGTGTTTTATAATGTATTGTATTACTAGTAGTAGTATGTTTATAATGTATGTTTTATTATGTACTGTATTAATAGTAGTAGTATGTTTATAATGTATTGTATTACTAGTAGTAGTATGTTTATAATGTATGTTTTATTATGTACTGTATTAATAGTAGTAGTATGTTTATAATGTATTGTATTACTAGTAGTAGTATGTTTATAATGTATTGTATTACTAGTAGTAGTATGTTTATAATGTATTGTATTACTAGTAGTAGTATGTTTTATAATGTATTGTATTACTAGTAGTAGTGTGTTTATAATGTATTGTAGTACTAGTAGTAGTATGTTTATAATGTATGTTTTATAATGTACTGTATTACTAGTAGTAGTGTGTTTATAATGTATTGTATTACTACTAGTAGTATGTTTATAATGTATTGTATTACTAGTAGTAGTGTGAATATAATGTGTTTTATAATGTATTGTATTACTAGTAGTAGTATGTTTATAATGTATTGTATTACTAGTAGTAGTATGTTTATAATGTATTGTATTACTAGTAGTAGTATGTTTATAATGTATTGTATTACTAGTAGTAGTATGTTTATAATGTATTGTATTACTAGTAGTAGTGTGTTTATAATGTATTGTATTACTAGTAGTAGTATGTTTATAATGTATTGTATTACTAGTAGTAGTGTGTTTATAATGTATTGTATTACTAGTAGTAGTATGTTTTATAATGTGTTGTATTACTAGTAGTAGTGTGTTTTATAATGTATTGTATTACTAGTAGTAGTATGTTTATAATGTATGTTTTATTATGTACTGTATTAATAGTAGTAGTATGTTTATAATGTATTGTATTACTAGTAGTAGTATGTTTATAATGTGTTTTATTATGTACTGTATTAATAGTAGTAGTATGTTTATAATGTATTGTATTACTAGTAGTAGTATGTTTATAATGTATTGTATTACTAGTAGTAGTGTGTTTATAATGTATTGTATTACTAGTAGTAGTATGTTTATAATGTATGTTTTATTATGTACTGTATTAATAGTAGTAGTATGTTTATAATGTATTGTATTACTAGTAGTAGTATGTTTATAATGTATTGTATTACTAGTAGTAGTATGTTTATAATGTGTTTTATAATGTATTGTATTACTAGTAGTCGTATGTTTTATAATGTGTTGTATTACTAGTAGTAGTATGTTTATAATGTATTGTATTACTAGTAGTAGTGTGTTTATAATGTATTGTATTACTAGTAGTAGTATGTTTATAATGTATTGTATTACTAGTAGTAGTATGTTCTATAATGTGTTTTATAATGTATTGTATTACTAGTAGTAGTATGTTTATAATGTATTGTATTACTAGTAGTAGTATGTTTATAATGTATTGTATTACTAGTAGTAGTATGTTTATAATGTATTGTATTACTAGTAGTAGTATGTTTTATAACGTATTGTATTACTAGTAGTAGTATGTTTATAATGTGTTGTATTACTAGTAGTAGTATGTTTTATAATGTATTGTATTACTAGTAGTAGTATGTTTATAATGTATTGTATTACTAGTAGTAGTATGTTTTATAATGTATTGTATTACTAGTAGTAGTGTGTTTATAATGTATTGTATTACTAGTAGTAGTATGTTTATAATGTATGTTTTATAATGTACTGTATTACTAGTAGTAGTGTGTTTATAATGTATTGTATTACTAGTAGTAGTATGTTTATAATGTATTGTATTACTAGTAGTAGTGTGTTTATAATGTGTTTTATAATGTATTGTATTACTAGTAGTAGTATGTTTATAATGTATGTTTTATAATGTATTGTATTACTAGTAGTAGTGTGTTTTATAATGTATTGTATTACTAGTAGTAGTATGTTTATAATGTATTGTATTACTAGTAGTAGTATGTTTATAATGTATTGTATTACTAGTAGTAGTATGTTTATAATGTACTGTATTACTAGTAGTAGTGTGTTTATAATGTATTGTATTACTAGTAGTAGTATGTTTATAATGTATTGTATTACTAGTAGTAGTGTGTTTATAATGTGTTTTATAATGTATTGTATTACTAGTAGTAGTATGTTTATAATGTATTGTATTACTAGTAGTAGTATGTTTATAATGTATTGTATTACTAGTAGTAGTATGTTTATAATGTATTGTATTACTAGTAGTAGTATGTTTTATAATGTATTGTATTACTAGTTGTAGTGTGTTTATAATGTATTGTATTACTAGTAGTAGTATGTTTATAATGTATGTTTTATAATCTACTGTATTACTAGTAGTAGTGTGTTTATAATGTGTTTTATAATGTATTGTATTACTAGTAGTAGTATGTTTATAATGTATTGTATTACTAGTAGTAGTATGTTTATAATGTACTGTATTACTAGTAGTAGTGTGTTTATAATGTATTGTATTACTAGTAGTAGTGTGTTTATAATGTGTTTTATAATGTATTGTATTACTAGTAGTAGTATGTTTATAATGTATTGTATTACTAGTAGTAGTATGTTTATAATGTACTGTATTACTAGTAGTAGTGTGTTTATAATGTATTGTATTACTAGTAGTAGTATGTTTATAATGTATTGTATTACTAGTAGTAGTGTGTTTATAATGTGTTTTATAATGTATTGTATTACTAGTAGTAGTATGTTTATAATGTATTGTATTACTAGTAGTAGTATGTTTATAATGTATTGTATTACTAGTAGTAGTATGTTTATAATGTATTGTATTACTAGTAGTAGTATGTTTATAATGTATTGTATTACTAGTAGTAGTATGTTTATAATGTATTGTATTACTAGTAGTAGTGTGTTTATAATGTGTTTTATAATGTATTGTATTACTAGTAGTAGTATGTTTATAATGTATTGTATTACTAGTAGTAGTATGTTTATAATGTATTGTATTACTAGTAGTAGTATGTTTATAATGTATTGTATTACTAGTAGTAGTATGTTTTATAATGTATTGTATTACTAGTAGTAGTGTGTTTATAATGTATTGTATTACTAGTAGTAGTATGTTTATAATGTATGTTTTATAATCTACTGTATTACTAGTAGTAGTGTGTTTATAATGTATTGTATTACTAGTAGTAGTATGTTTATAATGTATGTTTTATAATGTACTGTATTACTAGTAGTAGTGTGTTTATAATGTATTGTATTACTAGTAGTAGTATGTTTATAATGTATTGTATTACTAGTAGTAGTGTGTTTATAATGTGTTTTATAATGTATTGTATTACTAGTAGTAGTATGTTTATAATGTATTGTATTACTAGTAGTAGTATGTTTATAATGTATTGTATTACTAGTAGTAGTATGTTTATAATGTATTGTATTACTAGTAGTAGTGTGTTTATAATGTATTGTATTACTAGTAGTAGTATGTTTATAATGTATTGTATTACTAGTAGTAGTGTGTTTATAATGTGTTTTATAATGTATTGTATTACTAGTAGTAGTATGTTTATAATGTATTGTATTACTAGTAGTAGTATGTTTATAATGTATTGTATTACTAGTAGTAGTATGTTTATAATGTATTGTATTACTAGTAGTAGTATGTTTATAATGTATTGTATTACTAGTAGTAGTATGTTTTATAATGTATTGTATTACTAGTAGTAGTGTGTTCATAATGTATTGTATTACTAGTAGTAGTATGTTTATAATGTATGTTTTATAATCTACTGTATTACTAGTAGTAGTGTGTTTATAATGTATTGTATTACTAGTAGTAGTATGTTTATAATGTATTGTATTACTAGTAGTAGTGTGTTTATAATGTGTTTTATAATGTATTGTATTACTAGTAGTAGTATGTTTATAATGTATTGTATTACTAGTAGTAGTATGTTTATAATGTACTGTATTACTAGTAGTAGTGTGTTTATAATGTATTGTATTACTAGTAGTAGTATGTTTATAATGTATTGTATTACTAGTAGTAGTGTGTTTATAATGTGTTTTATAATGTATTGTATTACTAGTAGTAGTATGTTTATAATGTATTGTATTACTAGTAGTAGTATGTTTATAATGTATTGTATTACTAGTAGTAGTATGTTTATAATGTATTGTATTACTAGTAGTAGTATGTTTTATAATGTATTGTATTACTAGTAGTAGTGTGTTTATAATGTATTGTATTACTAGTAGTAGTATGTTTATAATGTATGTTTTATAATCTACTGTATTACTAGTAGTAGTGTGTTTATAATGTATTGTATTACTAGTAGTAGTATGTTTATAATGTATTGTATTACTAGTAGTAGTGTGTTTATAATGTGTTTTATAATGTATTGTATTACTAGTAGTAGTATGTTTATAATGTATTGTATTACTAGTAGTAGTATGTTTATAATGTATTGTATTACTAGTAGTAGTGTGTTTTATAATGTATTGTATTACTAGTAGTAGTGTGTTTTATAATGTGTTGTATTACTAGTAGTAGTATGTTTATAATGTATTGTATTACTAGTAGTAGTATGTTTTATAATGTATTGTATTACTAGTAGTAGTATGTTTATAATGTATGTTTTATAATGTACTGTATTACTAGTAGTAGTATGTTTATAATGTATTGTATTACTAGTAGTAGTATGTTTATAATGTATTGTATTACTAGTAGTAGTGTGTTTATAATGTGTTTTATAATGTATTGTATTACTAGTAGTAGTATGTTTATAATGTATTGTATTACTAGTAGTAGTATGTTTATAATGTATTGTATTACTAGTAGTAGTATGTTTATAATGTATTGTATTACTAGTAGTAGTATGTTTATAATGTATTGTATTACTAGTAGTAGTGTGTTTTATAATGTATTGTATTGCTAGTAGTAGTAGGTTTCATAATGTATTGTATTACAGGAATGTCTGTATTGTTTCAAGGTGATCACTGCTGCCCTGATTGGTTCTCTGGTCTGTGGCCTCCTCCTTGTCATCGCTCTGGGCTGTGCCTTCAAACTCTACTCCCTCCGGACAAGAGAGTACAGGTTGGAGGATTTTATCTATCTCTGGTTGTCTCTCCCTCCCTCCCTCCCTCCCTCCCTCCCTCCCTCCCTCCCTCCCTCCCTCCCTCCCTCCCTCCCTCCCTCCCTCCTTCCCTCCCTCCCTCCCTCCCTCCCTCCATCCCTTTGATTGGATTTTGAGTTTATTAGCTCCCCACCTTGTTTGTAAAGCCGCCCGGTTCCCAGTCACTAAGAGAGAGAGAGAGAGAGAGACCGAGAGAGACCGAGAGAGACCGAGAGAGAGAGAGAGACCGAGAGAGACCGAGAGACCGAGAGAGAGAGAGAGAGAGACCGAGAGAGAGAGAGACCGAGAGACCGAGAGAGAGAGAGACAGAGAGAGAGACAGAGCGAGAGAGACAGAGAGAGAGAGACCGAGAGAGAGAGAGACCGAGAGAGAGAGACCGAGAGAAATAGAGAGGTTAAACAGCTTTAATCTGACCCCTGCTATGAATCTAGCCCATTACTGCTGGGTGGTTAGCTGCTACGCTCAGCTCCCATTTCCCGCGGGTGGGCTGTTAGCATGGTGGCTCAGTTAGCGGTATGCTACTCTGCTGGTGCTATGCTGGTGCCCTACTAATCCAGACACCATGTAAGTCCCTTCAACTCCTCTCAGCTCTGTGTGTGTAAGCTGATCAGGCTTGGCCTGGTCCCGCAGTGTGGAACTGTAGAGAGGAGACAGAGAGAGACAGAGAGAGAGAAATGTATTCACTTTATATATTATCTACCTCACTTGCTTTGGCAATGTTAACACATGTTTCCCATGAATTGAATTGAATTGAATTGAGAGAGAGAGAGAGAGAGATGATACAGAGAGAGAGAGAGAAAGAGAGAGAGGGAGGGAGAGAGAGAGAGAGGTGGAAGGTGGGAGAGGGAGATAGAGAGAGGGGGTTGTAGAAAGAGGGAGAGAGATGATTGAGCGAGAGAGAGAGGTGGAAGGAGAGAGATGGAGTGAGGAAGGGATAAAGAGAGAGAATAGAAAGACAGAGAAAGGAGATGGTTAGTGAGAGAGATAGAGAGAGAGAGAGATAGAAAGAGAGAGATAGAGAGAGAGAGAGAGAGAGAGAGATAGAGAGAGAGAGAGAGAGCGAGAGACAGACAGACAGAGAGAGAGAGATGTGGTGGAAGTGGTGTATAATTAGAAGTAGGAATTAGTAGCTGGTTAATTGTATCTGCCTGGCTCTGCACAATCTGACCTGTCATGACTCACTATATTGATCTACTGATGTGTGAGATACAGAGAGAGAGAGAGTTTGCGAGGAGAACAAATACAAATTCCATCTAGACACCGTTGCCCTAGAAAACTATACATACCTCGTTCTAAACATCAGTGCCACAGGTAACTGCTGTGAACGATCTGAGAGACAAGGCAAGAAGGGCCTTATAGGCCATCAAAAGGAACATAAAATTCAACATACCAATTAGGATTTGGCTAAAAATACTTGAATCAGTCATAGAGCCCATTGCCCTTTATGGTTGTGAGGTCTGGGGTCCAGCTCACCAACCAAGACTTTACAATATGGGACAAACACCAAATTGAGACTCTGCATGCAGAATTCGGCAAAAATATCCTCAGTGTACAACGTAAAACACTAAATAATGCATGCAGAGCAGAAAAGAGCCATTAAATTCTACAACCACCTAAAAGGAAGCGATTCCCAAACCTTCCATAACAAAGCCATCACCTACAGAGAGATGAACCTGGAGAAGAGTCCCCTAAGCAAGCTGGTCCTGGGGCTCTGTTCACAAACAAAAACACACCCCACAGAGCCCCAGGACAGCAGCACAATTAGACCCAATCAAATCATGAGAAAACAAAAAGATAATTACTTGACACATTGGAAAGAATTAACAAAAAAACAGAGCAAACTAGAATGCTATTTGGCCCTAAACAGAGAGTACACAGCGGCAGAATACCTGACCACTGTGACTGACCCAAAATTAAGGAAAGCTTTGACTATGTACAGACTCAGTGAGCATAGCCTTGCTATTGAGAAAGGCCGCCGTAGGCAGACATGGCTCTCAAGAGAAGACAGGCTATGTGCACACTGCCCACAAAATGAGGTGGAAACTGAGCTGCACTTCCTAACCTCCTGCCCAATGGATGACCATATTAGAGAGACATATTTCCCTCAGATTACACAGATCCACAAAGAATTCGAAAACAAATCCAATTTTGATAAACTCCCATATCTACTGGGTGAAATTCCACAGTGTGACACCACAGCAGCAAGATTTGTGACCTGTTGCCACGAGAAAAGGGCAACCAGCAAAGAACACACACCAGTGTAAATACAACCCATATTTATGCTTATTTATTTTCCCTTTTGTCCTTTAACCATTTATACATCGTTACAACACTGTATATATATATATATAAATGTATAATATGACATTCGTAATGTCTTTATTGTTTTGGAACTTTTGTATATTATCTACTTCACTTGCTTTGGCAATGTTAACACGTGTTTCCCATGACAATAAAGCCCCTTGAATTGAATTGAGACAGAGAGAGAGAGAGAAGGAGAGAGAGAGAGAGAGAGAGAGAGAGAGAGAGAGAGATAGAGAGAGAGACAGAGAGAGAGAGAGATAGAGAGAGAGGAGAGAGACAGAGCGATAGAGAGAGAGAGAGAGAGAGACAGAGAGAGAGAGATAGAGAGAGAGACAGAGAGATAGAGATAGAGAGAGAGAGAGACAGAGAGAGAGAGAGAGGATGTTTTGTGGTTCTGTAATGATTTCCTATAACTGTGTTTTCCCGGGTTCAGTCCCTCAGAGGTTACAGTTGTAGTATGTGTCCCAAATGACAACCTATTCACTCTTTAGTGCACTACTTTTGACCAGGGCCCATAGGCACTATTTAGGGAATAGGGTGCCATTTGGGATGCTGACATATAAAGGTCAGAGGTCAAAAGGCTGTGCACCCGTTAACTTCCCTGGGGTTTATTACTAATCTGTTGACAGAGAGGGAAGAGGAAGCGAGACATCCCACTCGCTATATTCTTCTGGCTCATATACAGTCAGTGAACTAAGCAGACCAGACCCCAGCTGCTAATTCATTGGTTTCTATGGGAGAGCCCCTTAAGCAGACCAGACCCCAGCTGCTAATTCATTGGTGTCTATGGGAGAGCCCCGTAAGCAGACCAGACCCCAGCTGCTAATTCATTGGTTTCTATGG
Source organism: Oncorhynchus mykiss (assembly GCF_013265735.2). Classification (NCBI taxonomy): domain Eukaryota; kingdom Metazoa; phylum Chordata; class Actinopteri; order Salmoniformes; family Salmonidae; genus Oncorhynchus; species Oncorhynchus mykiss. The sequence continues at coordinate 96,422,121 of NC_048570.1, read as the reverse complement.
GAGAGCCCCTTAAGCAGACCAGAACATATCTTTTTTTATTCATTTTTTAAACAGCGTGAGTGGGACATCTTCATTCATCCACCATCTTTGATATTGATTGACTGTCACCCTTTTAGTGAAGGATGTGAAAGATGCTATGATAGATACAATCAATGTATTCTCCCACTGTACTGTAAACCAAATCACATTTATTTATATAGCCCTTCGTACATCAGCTGATATCTCAAAGTGCTGTACAGAAACCCAGCCTAAAACCCCAAACAGCAAGCAATGCAGGTGTAGAGGCACGGTGGCTAGGAAAAACTCCCTAGAAAGGCCAAAACCTAGGAAGAAACCTAGAGAGGAACCAGGCTATGTGGGATGGCCAGTCCTCTTCTGGCTGTGCCGGGTGGAGATTATAACAGAACATGGCCAAGATGTTCAAATGTTCATAAATGACCAGCATGGTCGAATAATAATAAGGCAGAACAGTTGAAACTGGAGCAGCAGCACAGTCAGGTGGACTGGGGACAGCAAGGAGTCATCATGTCAGGTAGTCCTGGGGCATGGTCCTAGGGCTCAGGTCCTCCGAGAGAGAGAAAGAAAGAGAGAATTAGAGAGAATTAGAGAACGCACACTTAGATTCACACAGGACACCGAATAGGACAGGAGAAGTACTCCAGATATAACAAACTGACCCTAGCCCCCCGACACATAAACTACTGCAGCATAAATACTGGAGGCTGAGACAGGAGGGGTCAGGAGACACTCATATCTCTCTCTCTCTCTCTCTCTCCCTCCCTCCCCCCCTCTCTCTCTCTCTCTCTCTCTCTCTCTCTCTCTCTCTGTCTCTCTCTCTGTCTCTCTCTCTGTGTCTCTCTCTGTGTCTCTTTCTCTCTCTCTCTCTCTCTCTCCCTCTCTCTCTCTCTCTCTCCGTCTCTCTCTCTCTCTCTCTCTAGAGCATTTGAGACCCAGATGACCCGTCTGGAGGCGGAGTTTGTTCAGAGAGAGGCTCCGCCCTCCTATGGTCAGCTGATCGCCCAGGGCCTCATCCCTCCGGTGGAGGACTTCCCTGTGTACAACCCCACTCAGGTAACGTCTGGTTTCACTGCTACAGTCTCCGTAGTATAGATAGATACATTATCATTACAACCCCACTCAGGTAACGTCTGGTTTCACTGCTACACTCCTTCCCTCCCTCTCTCCTCTCCCTCCTCTCCCTCCCTCCTCTCCCTCCCTCCTTTCCCTCTCTCTCTCTCTACCTCACCTCCCTCCCACCTCTCCCACCTCTCCCTCTCTCCTCTCCCTCCCTCCTCTCCCTCCCTCCTTTCCCTCTCTCTCTCTCTACCTCACCTCCCTCCCACCTCTCCCTCCTCTCCCTCCTCTCCCTCCCTCCTCTCCCTCCCTCCTCTCCCTCCTCTCCCTCCTCTCCCTCCCTCCTCTCCCTCCCTCCTTTCCCTCTCTCTCTCTCTCTACCTCACCTCCCTCCCACCTCTCCCTCCTCTCCCTCTCTCCTCTCCCTCCCTCCCTCCTCTCCCTCCCTCCCTCCTTTCCCTCTCTCTCTCTCTCTACCTCACCTCCCTCCCACCTCTCCCTCCTCTCCCTCCTCTCCCTCCCTCCTCTCCCTCCCTCCTTTCCCGCTCTCTCTCTCTACCTCTTCTCCATCCCTCCCTCCTCTCCCTCTCTCTCTCTCTCTACCTCACCTCCCTCCCACCTCTCCCTCCTCTCCCTCTCTCCTCTCCCTTCCTACCTCCTCTCCCTCTCTCCCTCCTCTCCCTCTACACTCCCTCCCTCCCTCCTCTCCCTCCCTCCTCTCCCTCCCCTCCCTCCCTCCCTCCCTCCCTCCCTCCCTCCCTCCCTCCCTCCCTCCCTCCCTCCCTCCCTCCCTCCCTCCCTCCCTCCTCTCCCTCCTCTCCCTTTACCTCCTCTCCCTCCTCTCCCTCCCTCCCTCCTCTCCCTACCTCCCTCCTCTCCCTCCCTCCCTCCCTCCTCTCCCTCCCTCCCTCCCTCCTCTCCCTCCTCTCCCTCCCTCCTCTCCCTCTCTCCTTTCCCTCTCTCTCTCTCTACCTCTTCTCCATCCCTCCCTCTCTCTCTACCTCACCTCCCTCCCTCCTCTCCCTCCTCTCCCTCTCTCCTCTCCCTTCCTCCCTCCTCTCCCTCTCTCTCTACCTCCTCTCCCTCTCTCCCTCCTCTCCCTCTACACTCCCTCCCTCCCTCCCTCCCTCCCTCCCTCCCTCCCTCCTCTCCCTTTACCTCCTCTCCCTCCTCTCCCTCCCTCCCTCCTCTCCCTCCCTCCCTCCTCTCCCTCCCTCCCTCCTCTCCCTCCCGCCCTCCTCTCCCTCCTCTCCCTCCCTCCTCTCCCTCTCTCCTTTCCCTCTCTCTCTCTCTACCTCTTCTCCATCCCTCCCTCTCTCTCTACCTCACCTCCCTCCCTCCTCTCCCTCTCTCCTCTCCCTTCCTCCCTCCTCTCCCTCTCTCTCTACCTCCTCTCCATCTCTCCCTCCTCTCCCTCCCTACCCTCCCTCCCTCCCTCCCTCTCTACCTCCTCTCCCTCCCTCCCTCCTCTCCCTCCCTTCCCTCCCTCCTCTCCCCTCATCCAGGCCTCCATGCTCCAGAACATCCGTACAGCGATGCGGAGGCAGATCAGAAGACACTCCTCCCGCCGGGCCACGTCACACCGCCGCCTGGGGCGCCTCTGGAACCGTCTGTTCCACCGAGGGACCCGTCTCCGCGGCCAGATCCCACTCCTCACACCCCCCGGGTCTCAGGTGGCTCTGGGCCTGCACTCCTACCACACCTCGGAGGGACCTGGAGCCAGGGCTGGGGATGGAGGTGGCGGGGCGGGCATGGTGGGAGGCATGGCGGGCATGAGACCAGCAAGGACCCCCTCCCGCTGCTCTACAGCAGTAGGCTTCGCCCTGCATGCCCACACCCAGGCCCTGTCACAGTCCCAGTCCCCCCACCCCTCCTTGGAGTCTCCCCACTCCCCACCCTCCCCCTCTGACAGTGAACCATCCGAGGGATCTCCTTGTTCCCCAGAGAGCCCCGGTAGCAGGGTTAGGTTGCCCCTCAGCGAGCTCTCCACCCCTGGGCAGCAGAGTGACTCATTAACGTCTGCCCCCGGCATACTGAGCCAGCAGTGCCCCCTAGAGGGCAGCACAGGTCATTACACTCGCCGGGCCTCCAGGAAGCTGGTCTTGGGGCTGGCTGCCAACCTGAGAGGGGTGGCTCTACGACACTACTCCCCCATGGGGCTCACCTCCCCCGTTACCCCCCCCCCTGTCCTTCCCCCTCCAGACTCCCAGCCGCCCTGCCAGACGTCATCCCCCTCGGGGTCTTCAGACGACAGTCAGAGGTTCCATGACCTGGAAGTGCCAACCCGGGAGAGGAGGAGGAGGAGGAGGGGTATAGGGGTGCCTAGTGGACTGAACACCAGCAGCAGTGAGGAAGAGGAGGAGGAGGAGGAGGAGGAGGAGGATGGAGATGAGACTCTACTGATCTGCTAGTATGAAGGAGCTGCCTTGACCATGTGGCAATAGACAGACAGACAGACAGACAGACAGACAGACAGACGGTCTCTCTGGCTGAAACACAGAGAGCTGCAGATTCTGTCTCTCTGGCTGAAACACAGAGAGCTGCAGACTGTCTCTCTGGCTGAAACACAGAGAGCTGCAGACTGTCTCTCTGGCTGAAACACAGAGAGCTGCAGATTCTGTCTCTCTGGCTGAAACACAGAGAGCTGTCGACTCTGTCTCTCTGGCTGAAACACAGAGAGCTGTCGACTCTGTCTCTCTGGCTGAAACACAGAGAGCTGCAGATTCTGTCTCTCTGGCTGAAACACAGAGAGCTGCAGATTCTGTCTCTCTGGCTGAAACACAGAGAGCTGTAGACTCTGTTTCTCTGGCTGAAACACAGAGAGCTGCAGATTCTGTCTCTCTGGCTGAAACACAGAGAGTTGTAGACTGTCTCTCTGGCTGAAACACAGAGAGCTGGAGACTGTCTCTCTGGCTGAAACACAGAGAGCTGCAGATTCTGTCTCTGGCTGACACACAGAGAGCTGTAGACTGTCTCTCTGGCTGAAACACAGAGAGCTGCAGATTCTGTCTCTCGGGCTGAAACACAGAGAGCTGTAGACTCTGTCTCTCTGGCTGAAACACAGAGAGCTGTAGACTCTGTCTCTATGGCTGAAACACAGAGAGCTGTAGACTCTGTCTCTCTGGCTGAAACACAAAGAGCTGTAGACTCTGTCTCTCTGGCTGAAACACAGAGAGCTGTAGACTCTGTCTCTCTGGCTGAAACACAGAGAGCTGTAGAATAACTGAATAATGGGACAGTGGATGATCTCAGAGCAGCACAATGATTTCAGTCCTCCCTCCACCCCCTCTATCTGCTCATCCCTCCACCCCCTCTATCTGCTCATCCCTCCACCCCCTCTATCTGCTCATCCCTCCACCCCTCTATCTGCTCATCCCTCCACCCCCTCTATCTGCTCATCCCTCCACCCCCTCTATCTGCTCATCCCTCCACCCCCTCTATCTGCTCATCCCTCCACCCCCTCTATCTGCTCATCCCTCCACCCCCTCTATCTGCTCATCCCTCCACCCCCTCTATCTGCTCATCCCTCTAACCCCTCTATCTGCTCATCCCTCCACCCCCTCTATCTGCTCATCCCTCCACCCCCTCTATCTACTCATCCCTCCACCCCCTCTATCTGCTCATCCCTCCATCCCTGCCTTACCAGAGATCTACAGCTGAGGGCTGTACATCAGCCTGTCTATTGACTCTGACTCAGTTACAGAGACTCAGTCACAGAGACTCAGTCACACAGACTCAATCACACAGACTCAATCACACTGACTCAGTCACACTAACTCAGTCACACTAACTAAGTCACTCTGACTCAGTCACTCTGACTCATATCACTATCGTCTGTTTTTGTAAACGTTGTCAGTGAGGTAAAAAACCAAACAGAGAATGACATCACCAGCTGGATCACTTGAAGTGATGAACAAGATGTAACACAAGAAGAAGATGTTTTGAGGAAGTTGTGAAATGGAATGTTATTATGAATGTGATGTCTGACTGTTATCATAGATGTTTAAGCAGTGGCCTATCTTGGTACCCTCTCTAGACGATGGTTGGACCACAGGCAGTGGAAGGGGTGTCTACTAGGTCACAGTGGCCTATCTTGGTACCCTCTCTAGACGATGGTTGGACCACAGGCAGTGGAAGGGGTGTCTACTAGGTCACAGTGGCCTATCTTGGTACCCTCTCTAGACGATGGTTGGACCACAGGCAGTGGAAGGGGTGTCTACTAGGTCACAGTGGCCGGGTCACAAATGGTAACCTATTACCTATATAGTGCACTACTTCTGGCCAGCTCTATGGGGTAAGCTATAGGGCATGGTTAGAGAACAGAGCTCTATGGGGTAGGCTATAGGGCATGGTTAGAGAACAGAGCTCTATGGGGTAGTCTATAGGGCATGGTTAGAGAACAGAGCTCTATGGGGTAGGTTATCGGGCATGGTTAGAGAACAGAGCTCTATGGGGTAGTCTATAGGGCATGGTTAGAGAACAGAGCTCTATGGGGTAGGCTATAGGGCATGGTTAGAGAACAGAGCTCTATGGGGTAGGCTATAGGGTATGGTTAGAGAACAGAGCTCTATGGGGTAGTCTATAGGGCATGGTTAGAGAACAGAGCTCTATGGGGTAGGCTATAGGGCATGGTTAGAGAACAGAGCTCTATGGGGTAGGCTATAGGGCATGGTTAGAGAACAGAGCTCTATGGGGTAGGCTATGCTGTGCTGTGGAGACAGCTCAGGGATGGTACAGAAATCACACATATCTTTCCTATCCGTTGTTACTGAAAGGCCTTCTGAGATGCGTCTGAAATGGCACTCCCTTTACAGCGTAATACTTCTGAACGGAGCCTCACTAACCTTGGTCTAAGACTTACCCCATATGGCTCTGGGCAACATGAGGGCACTACATAGACAACACAGGGGCCATTCGGGACACATTCTGAACGGAGCCTCACTAACCTTGGTCTAAGACTTACCCCATATGGCTCTGGGCAACATGAGGGCACTACATAGACAACACAGGGGCCATTCGGGACACATTCCAGGACAACAGTTGGTAATGATTGAGAGACAGGCGGCAGGAAGTCCTCTGGTGTTTAATTAAGGTCATGTTGGTACAGCAGGAAGTCCTCTGGTGTTTAATTAAGGTCATGTTGGTACAGCAGGAAGTCCTCTGGTGTTTAATTAAGGTCATGTTGGTACAGCAGATAAACAGCTAATGCTAGCCAGATCAACAACTAATGCTAGCCAGATCAACAACTAATGCTAGCCAGATCAACAACTAATGCTAGCCAGATCAATAACTAATGCTAGCCAGATCAACAGGTAATGCTAGCCAGATCAACAACTAATGCTAGCCAGATCAACAGCTAATGCTAGCCAGATCAACAGCTAATGCTAGCCAGATCAATAACTAATGCTAGCCAGAGCAAGATGAGCTAAAATCTAACAAAGGAACATTAGATAAAACCCTCTCAAA
>NC_048570.1:96303081-96410581 GCF_013265735.2 Oncorhynchus mykiss | reverse complement strand
ATGTCGCTCATTCAGCCGACAGAAACTTTCAACCGGTTTTCCCCATTAAGCAGCGGGTCGGAGTCAGAGGCCGAGTCTTCTCTGGTCTCTACTCCTCCCGTTACGGGGTCTGAGACGCCGAAGCTTCCCACCATTAGCTCTGACAAATTGAAAACTCTAGTCATTGGCGACTCCATTATCCGCAGTATTAGACTTGAGAATCATCCAGCGATCATACACTGTTTACCGGGGGGCAGGGCTACCGACGTTAAGGCTAATCTGAAGATGGTGCTGGCTAAAGCTAAAACTGGCGAGTGTAGAGAGTATAGAGATATTGTTATCCACGTCGGCACCAACGATGTTAGGATGAAACAGTCAGAGATCACCAAGCGCAACATAGCTTCTGCGTGTAAATCAGCTAGAAAGATGTGTCGGCATCGAGTAATTGTCTCTGGCCCCCTCCCAGTTAGGGGGAGTGATGAGCTCTACAGCAGAGTCTCACAACTCAATCGCTGGTTGAAAACTGTTTTCTGCCCCTCCCAAAAGATAGAATTTGTAGATAATTGGCCCTCTTTCTGGGACTCGCCCACAAACAGGACCAAGCCTGACCTGCTGAGGAGTGACGGACTCCATCCTAGCTGGAGGGGTGCTCTCATTTTATCTACCAACATAGACAGGGCTCTAACTCCTCTAGCTCCACAATGAAATAGGGTGCAGGCCAGGCAGCAGGCTGTTAGCCAGCCTGCCAGCATAGTGGAGTCTGCCACTAGCACAGTCAGTGTAGTCAGCTCAGCTATCACCATTGAGACCGTGTCTGTGCCTCGACCTAGGTTGGGCAAAACTAAACATGGCGGTGTTCGCCTTAGAAATCTCACTAGGATAAAGACCACCTCCATTCCTGTCATTATTGAAAGAGATCATGATACCTCACATCTCAAAATAGGGCTACTTAATGTTAGATCCCTTACTTCAAAGGCAATTATAGTCAATGAACTAATCACTGATCATAATCTTGATGTGATTGGCCTGACTGAAACATGGCTTAAGCCTGATGAATTTACTGTGTTAAATGAGGCCTCACCTCCTGGCTACACTAGTGACCATATCCCCCGTGCATCCCGCAAAGGCGGAGGTGTTGCTAACATTTACGATAGCAAATTTCAATTTACAAAAAAAAAAATGACGTTTTCGTCTTTTGAGCTTCTAGTCATGAAATCTATGCAGCCTACTCAATCACTTTTTATAGCTACTGTTTACAGGCCTCCTGGGCCATATACAGCGTTCCTCACTGAGTTCCCTGAATTCCTATCGGACCTTGTAGTCATAGCGGATAATATTCTAATCTTTGGTGACTTTAATATTCACATGGAAAAGTCCACAGACCCACTCCAAAAGGCTTTCGGAGCCATCATCGACTCAGTGGGTTTTGTCCAACATGTCTCTGGACCCACTCACTGTCACAGTCATACGCTGGACCTAGTTTTGTCCCATGGAATAAATGTTGTGGATCTTAATGTTTTTCCTCATAATCCTGGACTATCGGACCACCATTTTATTACGTTTGCAATTGCAACAAATAATCTGCTCAGACCCCAACCAAGGATCATCAAAAGTCGTGCTATAAATTCACAGACAACACAAAGATTCCTTGATGTCCTTCCAGACTCCTTCTGCCTACCCAAGGACGCCAGAGGACAAAAATCAGTTAACCACCTAACTGAGGAACTCAACTTAACCTTGCGCAATACCCTAGATGCAGTTGCACCCCTAAAAACTAAAAACATTTCTCATAAGAAACTAGCTCCCTGGTACACAGAAAATACCCGAGCTCTGAAGCAAGCTTCCAGAAAATTGGAACGGAAATGGCGCCACACCAAACTGGAAGTCTTCCGACTAGCTTGGAAAGACAGTACTGTGCAGTACCGAAGAGCCCTTACTGCTGCTCGATCATCCTATTTTTCTAACTTAATTGAGGAAAATAAGAACAATCCGAAATTCCTTTTTGATACTGTCGCAAAGCTAACTAAAAAGCAGCATTCCCCAAGAGAGGATGACTTTCACTTTAGCAGTGATAAATTCATGAACTTCTTTGAGGAAAAGATTATGATTATTAGAAAGCAAATTACGGACTCTTCCTTAAATCTGCGTATTCCTTCAAAGCTCAGTTGTCCTGAGTCTGCACAACTCTGCCAGGACCTAGGATCAAGAGAGACACTCAAGTGTTTTAGTACTATATCTCTTGACACAATGATGAAAATAATCATGGCCTCTAAACCTTCAAGCTGCATACTGGACCCTATTCCAACTAAACTACTGAAAGAGCTGCTTCCTGTGCTTGGCCCTACTATGTTGAACATAATAAACGGCTCTCTATCCACCGGATGTGTACCAAACTCATTAAAAGTGGCAGTAATAAAGCCTCTCTTGAAAAAGCCAAACCTTGACCCAGAAAATATAAAAAACTATCGGCCTATATCGAATCTTCCATTCCTCTCAAAAATTTTAGAAAAGGCTGTTGCGCAACAACTCACTGCCTTCCTGAAGACAAACAATGTATACGAAATGCTTCAGTCTGGTTTTAGACCCCATCATAGCACTGAGACGGCACTTGTGAAGGTGGTAAATGACATTTTAATGGCATCGGACCGAGGCTCTGCATCTGTCCTCGTGCTCCTAGACCTTAGTGCTGCTTTTGATACCATCGATCACCACATTCTTTTGGAGAGATTGGAAACCCAAATTGGTCTACACGGACAAGTTCTGGCCTGGTTTAGATCTTATCTGTCGGAAAGATATCAGTTTGTCTCTGTGAATGGTCTGTCCTCTGACAAATCAACTGTAAATTTCGGTGTTCCTCAAGGTTCCGTTTTAGGACCACTTTTGTTTTCACTATATATTTTACCTCTTGGGGATGTTATTCGAAAACATAATGTTAACTTTCACTGCTATGCAGATGACACACAGCTGTACATTTCAATTAAACATGGTGAAGCCCCAAAATTGCCCTTGCTAGAAGAATGTGTTTCAGACATAAGGAAGTGGATGGCTGCAAACTTTCTACTTTTAAACTCGGACAAAACAGAGATGCTTGTTCTAGGTCCCAAGAAACAAAGAGATCTTCTGTTGAATCTGACAATTAATCTTAATGGTTGTACAGTCGTCTCAAATAAAACTGTGAAGGACCTCGGCGTTACTCTGGACCCTGATCTCTCTTTTGAAGAACATATCAAGACCATTTCAAGGACAGCTTTTTTCCATCTACGAAACATTGCAAAAATCAGGAACTTTCTGTCCAAAAATGATGCAGAAAAATTAATCCATGCTTTTGTCACTTCCAGGTTAGACTACTGCAATGCTCTACTTTCCGGCTACCCGGATAAAGCACTAAATAAACTTCAGTTAGTGCTAAATACGGCTGCTAGAATCCTGACTAGAACCAAAAAATTTGATCATATTACTCCAGTGCTAGCCTCTCTACACTGGCTTCCTGTCAAAGCAAGGGCTGATTTCAAGGTTTTACTGCTAACCTACAAAGCATTACATGGGCTTGCTCCTATCTATCTCTCTGATTTGGTCCTGCCGTACATACCTACACGTACGCTACGGTCACAAGACGCAGGCCTCCTAATTGTCCCTAGAATTTTTAAGCAAACAGCTGGAGGCAGGGCTTTCTCCTATAGAGCTCCATTTTTATGGAACGGTCTGCCTACCCATGTCAGAGACGCAAACTCGGTCTCAACCTTTAAGTCTCTACTGAAGACTCATCTCTTCAGTGGGTCATATGATTGAGTGTAGTCTGGCCCAGGAGTGGGAGGGTGAACGGAAAGGCTCTGGAGCAACGAACCACCCTTGCTGTCTCTGCCTGGCCGGTTCCCCTCTTTCCACTGGGATTCTCTGCCTCTAACCCTATTACAGGGGCTGAGTCACTGGCTTTACTGGGGCTCTCTCATGCCGTCCCTGGAGGAGGTGCGTCACCTGAGTGGGTTGAGTCACTGATGTGGTCATCCTGTCTGGGTTGGCGCCCCCCCCCCCCCCCTTAAGTTGTGCCGTGGCGGAGGTCTTTGTGGGCTATACTCAGCCTTGTCTCAGGATGGTAAGTTGGTGGTTGAAGATATCCCTCTAGTGGTGTGGGGGCTGTGCTTTGGCAAAGTGGGTGGGGTTATATCCTTCCTGTTTGGCCCTGTCCGGGGGTGTCCTCGGAGTGGGCCACAGTGTCTCCTGACCCCTCCTGTCTCAGCCTCCAGTATTTATGCTGCAGTAGTTTATGTGTCGGGGGGCTAGGGTCAGTTTGTTATATCTGGAGTACTTCTCCTGTCCTATTCGGTGTCCTGTGTGAATCTAAGTGTGCGTTCTCTAATTCTCTCCTTCTCTCTTTCTCTCTCTCGGAGGACCTGAGCCCTAGGACCATGCCCCAGGACTACCTGACATGATGACTCCTTGCTGTCCCCAGTCCACCTGGCTGTGCTGCTGCTCCAGTTTCAACTGTTCTGCCTTATTATTATTCGACCATGCTGATCATTTATGAACATTTGAACATCTTGGCCATGTTCTGTTATAATCTCCACCCGGCACAGCCAGAAGAGGACTGGCCATCCCACATATGCTCTCTCTAATTCTCTCTTTCTTTCTCTCTCTCGGAGGACCTGAGCCCTAGGACCATGCCCCAGGAATACCTGACATGATGACTCCTTGCTGTCCCCAGTCCACCTGACTGTGCTGCTGCTCCAGTTTCAACTATTCTGCCTTATTATTATTCGACCATGCTGGTCATTTATGAACATTTGAACATCTTGATCATGTTTTGTTATAATCTCCACCCGGCACAGCCAGAAGAGGACTGGCCACCCCACATAGCCTGGTTCCTCTCTAGGTTTCTTCCTAGGTTTTGGCCTTTCTAGGGAGTTTTTCCTAGCCACCGTGCTTCTTCACCTGCATTGCTTGCTGTTTGGGGTTTTAGGCTGGGTTTCTGTACAGCACTTTGAGATATCAGCTGATGTACGAAGGGCTATATAAAATAAATTTGAATTTGAATTTGAATTTGATAGTAGAGGTACCACTGATGATAGTAGAGATACCACTGATGATAGTAGAGGTACCACTGATGTTAGTAGAGATACCACTGATGATAGTAGAGGTACCACTGATGATAGTAGAGGTACCACTGATGATAGTAGAGATACCACTGATGATAGTAGAGGTACCACTGATGATAGTAGAGATACCACTGATGATAGTAGAGATACCACTGATGATAGTAGAGGTACCACTGATGATAGTAGAGATACCACTGATGATATTAGAGTTACCACTGATGATAGTAGAGATACCTACCACTGATGATAGTAGAGATACCACTGATGATAGTAGAGATACCACTGATGATAGTAGAGATACCTACCACTTTTTTTATTTTTTTTATTTCACCTTTATTTAACCAGGTAGGCTAGTTGAGAACAAGTTCTCATTTGCAACTGCGACCTGGCCAAGATAAGGCATAGCAGTGTGAACAGACAACACAGAGTTACACATGGAGTAAACAATTAACAAGTCAATAACACAGTAGAAAAAAGGGGAGTCTATATATACATTGTGTGCAAAAGGCATGAGAAGGTAGGCAAATAATTACAATTATGCAGATTAACACTGGAGTGATAAATGATCAGATGGTTATGTACAGGTAGAGATTGGTGTGCAAAAGAGCAGAAAAATAAAAATAAATAAATAAAAACAGTATGGGGATGAGGTAGGTGAAAATGGGTGGGCTATTTACCAATAGACTATGTACAGCTGCAGCGATCGGTTAGCTGCTCGGATAGCAGATGTTTGAAGTTGGTGAGGGAGATAAAAGTCTCCAACTTCAGCGATTTTTGCAATTCGTTCCAGTCACAGGCAGCAGAGAACTGGAACGAAAGGCGGCCAAATGAGGTGTTGGCTTTAGGGATGATCAGTGAGATACACCTGCTGGAGCGCGTGCTACGGATGGGTGTTGCCATCGTAACCAGTGAACTGAGATAAGGCGGAGCTTTACCTAGCATGGACTTGTAGATGACCTGGAGCCAGTGGGTCTGGCGACGAATATGTAGCGAGGGCCAGCCGACTAGAGCATACAAGTCGCAGTGGTGGGTGGTATAAGGTGCTTTAGTGACAAAACGGATGGCACTGTGATAAACTGCATCCAGTTTGCTGAGTAGAGTGTTGGAAGCAATTTTGTAGATGACGTCGCCGAAGTCGAGGATCGGTAGGATAGTCAGTTTTACTAGGGTAAGTTTGGCGGCGTGAGTGAAGGAGGCTTTGTTGCGGAATAGAAAGCCGACTCTTGATTTGATTTTCGATTGGAGATGTTTGATATGGGTCTGGAAGGAGAGTTTAGAGTCTAGCCAGACACCTAGGTACTTATAGATGTCCACATATTCAAGGTCGGAACCATCCAGGGTGGTGATGCTGGTCAGGCGTGTGTGCAGGCAGCGAACGGTTGAAAAGCATGCATTTGGTTTTACTAGCGTTTAAGAGCAGTTGGAGGCCACGGAAGGAGTGCTGTATGGCATTGAAGCTCGTTTGAAGGTTAGATAGCACAGTGTCCAAGGACGGGCCGGAAGTATATAGAATGGTGTCGTCTGCGTAGAGGTGGATCAGGGAATCGCCCGCAGCATGAGAAACATCATTGATATATACAGAGAAAAGAGTCGGCCCGAGAATTGAACCCTGTGGCACCCCCATAGAGACTGCCAGAGGACCGGACAGCATGCCCTCCGATTTGACACACTGAACTCTGTCTGCAAAGTAATTGGTAAACCAGGCAAGGCAGTCATCCGAAAAACCGAGGCTACTGAGTCTGCCGATAAGAATACGGTGATTGACAGAGTCGAAAGCCTTGGCAAGGTCTATGAAGACGGCTGCACAGTACTGTCTTTTATCGATGGCGGTTATGATATCGTTTAGTACCTTGAGCGTGGCTGAGGTACACCCGTGACCGGCTCGGACACCAGATTGCACAGCGGAGAAGGTACGGTGGGATTCAAGATGGTCAGTGACCTGTTTGTTGACTTGGCTTTCGAAGACCTTAGATAGGCAGGGCAGGATGGATATAGGTCTGTAACAGTTTGGGTCCAGGGTGTCGCCCCCTTTGAAGAGGGGGATGACTGCGGCAGCTTTCCAATCCTTGGGGATCTCAGACGATATGAAAGAGAGGTTGAACAGGCTGGTAATAGGGGTTGCGACAATGGCGGCGGATAGTTTCAGGAATAGAGGGTCCAGATTGTCCAGCCCAGCTGATTTGTACGGGTCCAGGTTTTGCAGCTCTTTCAGGACATCTGCTATCTGGATTTGGGTAAAGGAGAACCTGGAGAGGCTTGGGCGAGTAGCTGCGGGGGGGGGGGAGCTGTTGTCCGAGGTTGGAGTAGCCAGGCGGAAGGCATGGCCAGCCGTTGAGAAATGCTTGTTGAAGTTTTCGATAATCATGGATTTATCGGTGGTGACCATGTTACCTAGTCTCAGTGCAGTGGGCAGCTGGGAGGAGGTGCTCTTGTTCTCCATGGACTTCACAGTGTCCCAGAACTTTTTGGAGTTGGAGCTACAGGATGCAAACTTCTGCCTGAAGAAGTTGGCTTTAGCTTTCCTGACTGACTGTGTGTATTGGTTCCTGACTTCCCTGAACAGTTGCATATCGCGGGGACTATTCGATGTTAGCGCAGTCCGCCACAGGATGTTTTTGTGCTGGTCGAGGGCAGTCAGGTCTGGAGTGAACCAGGGGCTATATCTGTTCTTAGTTCTGCATTTTTTGAACGGAGCATGCTTATCTAAAATGGTGAGGAAGTTACTTTTAAAGAAAGACCAGGCATCCTCAACTGACGGGATGAGGTCAATGTCCTTCCAGGATACCCGGGCCAGGTCGATTAGAAAGGCCTGCTCACAGAAGTGTTTTAGGGAGCGTTTGACAGTGATGAGGGGTGGTCGTTTGACTGCGGCTCCGTAGCGGATACAGGCAATGAGGCAGTGATCGCTGAGATCCTGGTTGTAGACAGCGGAGGTGTATTTGGAGGGCCAGTTGGTCAGGATGACGTCAATGAGGGTGCCCTTGTTTACAGAGTTAGGGTTGTACCTGGTGGGTTCCTTGATGATTTGAGTGAGATTGAGGGCATCTAGCTTAGATTGTAGGACTGCCGGGGTGTTAAGCATATCCCAGTTTAGGTCACCTAACAGAACAAACTCTGAAGCTAGATGGGGGGCGATCAATTCACAAATGGTGTCCAGGGCACAGCTGGGAGCTGAGGGGGGTCGGTAGCAGGCGGCAACAGTGAGAGACTTATTTCTGGAGAGAGTAATTTTCAAAATTAGTAGTTCGAACTGTTTGGGTATGGACCTGGAGAGTATGACATTACTTTGCAGGCTATCTCTGCAGTAGACTGCAACTCCTCCCCCTTTGGCAGTTCTATCTTGACGGAAGATGTTATAGTTGGGTATGGAAATCTCAGAATTTTTGGTGGCCTTCCTGAGCCAGGATTCAGACACGGCAAGGACATCAGGGTTAGCAGAGTGTGCTAGAGCAGTGAGTAAGACACACTTAGGGAGGAGGCTTCTGATGTTGACATGCATGAAACCAAGGCTTTTTCGATCACAGAAGTCAACAAATGAGGGTGCCTGGGGACATGCAGGGCCTGGGTTTACCTCCACATCACCCGCGGAACAGAGAAGGAGTAGTATGAGGGTGCGGCTGAAGGCTATCAAAACTGGTCGCCTAGGGCGTTGGGGACAGAGAATAAGAGGAGCAGGTTTCTGGGCATGGTAGAATATATTCAGGGCATAATGCGCAAACAGGGGTATGGTGGGGTGCGGGTACAGCGGAGGTAAGCCCAGGCACTGGGTGATGATGAGAGAGGTTGTATCTCTGGACATGCTGGTTGTAATGGGTGAGGTCACCGCATGTGTGGGGGGTGGGACAAAGGAGGTATCAGGGGTATAAAGAGTGGAACTAGGGGCTCCATTGTAAACTAAAACAATGATAACTAACCTGCACAACAGTATACAAGGCATATTGACATTTGAGAGAGACATACAGCAAGGCATACAGTAATCACAGGTGTTGAATTTGGAGAGCTAGCTAAAACAGTAGGTGAGACAACAACAGCTAATCAGCTAGCACAACAACAGCAGGTAGAATGGCGATAGATTAGGCAGAGAGGGTCGGATTAACTACACACAGAGCCTAAGTGCGGCTGGGGCCGACAGATAAAACATAAACAAGCAGAATGGATTACCGTGAATTAATGGACAGTCCAGCCTGCATCAGCTATGTAGCCAAGTGATCAGTGTCCAAGGGGCAGCGGTGGATGGGGCAGGGAGCTGGACTGGCGAGTGTTATCCAGGTTAGAAAACTAACAATGACTAAATAGCTTGTAGCCAGTTAGCTGGTTAGCTTCTGAAGGTTCTTGAGTGTGTTCTAAAAATGTAAAGATAATAGTAGAGATACCACTGATGATAGTAGAGATACCACTGATAATAGAGGTACCACTGATGATAGTAGAGGTACCACTGATGATAGTAGAGATACCACTGATGATAGTAGAGATAACACTGATGATAGTAGAGATACCACTGATGATAGTAGAGATACCTACCACTGATGATAGTAGAGATACCACTGATGATAGTAGAGATACCACTGATGTTAGTAGAGGTACCACTGATGATAGTAGAGATACCTACCACTGATGATAGTAGCGGTACCACTGATGATAGTAGAGATACCTACCACTGATGATAGTAGAGGTACCACTGATGATAGTAGAGATACCACTGATGATAGTAGAGGTACCACTGATGATAGTAGAGATACCACTGATGATAGTAGAGATACCACTGATGATAGTAGAGATACCTACCACTGATGATAGTAGAGGTACCACTGATGATAGTAGAGGTACGTACCACTGATGATAGTAGAGATACCACTGATGATAGTAGAGATACCTACCACTGATGATAGTAGAGGTACCACTGATGATAGTAGAGATACCACTGATGATAGTAGAGATACCACTGATGATAGTAGAGGTACGTACCACTGATGATAGTAGAGATACCACTGATGATAGTAGAGATACCACTGATGATAGTAGAGATACAACTGATGATAGTAGAGGTACGTACCACTGATGATAGTAGAGGTACCACTGATGATAGTAGAAGTACCACTGATGATAGTAGAGGTACCACTGATGATAGTAGAGGTACCACTGATGATAGTAGAGATACCACTGATTGATGATAGTAGAGGTACCACTGATGATAGTAGAGGTACCACTGATGATAGTAGAGATACCACTGATGATAGTAGAGATACCACTGATGATAGTAGAGATACCTACCACTGATGATAGTAGAGATACCACTGATGATAGTAGAGATACCACTGATGATAGTAGAGATACCTACCACTGATGATAGTAGAGGTACCACTGATGATAGTAGAGATACCACTGATGATAGTAGAGATACGTACCACTGATGATAGTAGCGGTACCACTGATGATAGTAGAGATACCACTGATGATAGTAGAGGTACCACTGATGATAGTAGAGATACCACTGATGATGATAGTAGAGGTACCACTGATGATAGTAGAGGTACCACTGATGATAGTAGAGATACCACTGATGATGATAGTAGAGGTACCACTGATGATAGTAGAGGTACCACTGATGATAGTAGAGATACCACTGATGATAGTAGAGATACCACTGATGATAGTAGAGATACCTACCACTGATGATAGTAGAGGTACCACTGATGATAGTAGAGATACCACTGATGATAGTAGAGGTACCACTGATGATAGTAGAGGTACCACTGATGATAGTAGAGATACCACTGATGATAGTAGAGGTACCACTGATGATAGTAGAGATACCACTGATGATAGTAGAGATACCACTGATGATAGTAGAGATACCTACCACTGATGATAGTAGAGGTACCACTGATGATAGTAGAGGTACGTACCACTGATGATAGTAGAGATACCACTGATGATAGTAGAGATACCTACCACTGATGATAGTAGAGGTACCACTGATGATAGTAGAGATACCACTGATGATAGTAGAGATACCACTGATGATAGTAGAGGTACGTACCACTGATGATAGTAGAGATACCACTGATGATAGTAGAGATACCACTGATGATAGTAGAGATACCACTGATGATAGTAGAGGTACGTACCACTGATGATAGTAGAGGTACCACTGATGATAGTAGAAGTACCACTGATGATAGTAGAGGTACCACTGATGATAGTAGAGATACCACTGATGATAGTAGAGATACCACTGATGATAGTAGAGGTACCACTGATGATAGTAGAAGTACCACTGATGATAGTAGAGATACCACTGATGATAGTAGAGATACCACTGATGATAGTAGAGATACCACTGATGATAGTAGAGATACCACTGATGATAGTAGAGATACCACTGATGATAGTAGAGGTACCACTGATGATAGTAGAGGTACCACTGATGATAGTAGAGGTACCACTGATGATAGTAGAGGTACCACTGATGATAGTAGAGGTACGTACCACTGATGATAGTAGAGATACCACTGATGATAGTAGAGATACCACTGATGATAGTAGAGATACCACTGATGATAGTAGAGATACCACTGATGATAGTAGAGATACCACTGATAATAGAGGTACCACTGATGATAGTAGAGGTACCACTGATGATAGTAGAGATACCACTGATGATAGTAGAGGTACCACTGATGATAGTAGAGGTACCACTGATGATAGTAGAGATACCACTGATGATAGTAGAAGTACCACTGATGATAGTAGAGATACCACTGATGATAGTAGAGGTACCACTGATGATAGTAGAGATACCACTGATGATAGTAGAGATACCACTGATGATAGTAGAGATACCACTGATGATAGTAGAGATACCACTGATGATAGTAGAGATAACACTGATGATAGTAGAGATACCACTGATGATAGTAGAGGTACCACTGATGATAGTAGAGATACCACTGATGATAGTAGAGATAACACTGATGATAGTAGAGATACCACTGATGATAGTAGAGATACCACTGATGATAGTAGAGATACCACTGATGATAGTAGAGATACCACTGATGATAGTAGAGATACCACTGATGATAGTTGAGGTACCACTGATGATAGTAGAGGTACCACTGATGATAGTAGAGATACCACTGATGATAGTAGAGATACCACTGATGATAGTAGAGATACCACTGATGATAGTAGAGATACCACTGATGATAGTAGAGATACCACTGATGATAGTAGAGATACCACTGATGATAGTAGAGGTACGTACCACTGATGATAGTAGAGATACCACTGATGATAGTAGAGATACCACTGATGATAGTAGAGATACCACTGATGATAGTAGAGATACCACTGATAATAGTAGAGATACCACTGATGATAGTAGAGATACCACTGATGATAGTAGAGATACCACTGATGATAGTAGAGGTACGTGCCACTGATGATAGTAGAGGTACCACTGATGATAGTAGAGGTACCACTGATGATTGTAGAGATACCACTGATGATAGTAGAGATACCACTGATGATAGTAGAGATAACACTGATGATAGTAGAGGTACCACTGATGATAGTAGAGATACCACTGATGATTGTAGAGATACCACTGATGATAGTAGAGATACCACTGATGATAGTAGAGATACCACTGATGATAGTAGAGGTACCACTGATGTTAGTAGAGATACCACTGATGATAGTAGAGGTACCACTGATGATAGTAGAGGTACCACTGATGATAGTAGAGATACCACTGATGATAGTAGAGGTACCACTGATGATAGTAGAGATACCACTGATGATAGTAGAGATACCACTGATGATAGTAGAGATACCACTGATGATAGTAGAGGTACCACTGATGATTGTAGAGATACCACTGATGATAGTAGAGATACCACTGATGATAGTAGAGATACCACTGATGATAGTAGAGATACCACTGATGATAGTAGAGATACCTACCACTGATGATAGTAGAGGTACCACTGATGATAGTAGAGATACCTACCACTGATGATAGTAGAGGTACCACTGATGATAGTAGAGGTACCACTGATGATAGTAGAGATACCTACCACTGATGATAGTAGAGGTACCACTGATGATAGTAGAGATACTTACCACTGATGATAGTAGAGGTACCACTGATGATAGTAGAGGTACCACTGATGATAGTAGAGATACCACTTATGATAGTAGAGATAACACTGATGATAGTAGAGGTACCACTGATGATAGTAGAGATACCACTGATGATAGTAGAGATACCACTGATGATAGTAGAGATACCTACCACTGATGATAGTAGAGATACCACTGATGATAGTAGAGATAACACTGATGATAGTAGAGATACCACTGATGATAGTAGAGATACCTACCACTGATGATAGTAGAGGTACCACTGATGATAGTAGAGATACCTACCACTGATGATAGTAGAGGTACCACTGATGATAGTAGAGGTACCACTGATGATAGTAGAGGTACCACTGATGATAGTAGAGATAACACTGATGATAGTAGAGATACCACTGATGATAGTAGAGATACCACTGATGATAGTAGAGGTACCACTGATGATAGTAGAGATAACACTTATGATAGTAGAGGTACCACTGATGATAGTAGAGATAACACTGATGATAGTAGAGATACCACTGATGATAGTAGAGGTACCACTGATGATAGTAGAGATAACACTGATGATAGTAGAGGTACCACTGATGATAGTAGAGATACCACTGATGATAGTAGAGATACCACTGATGATAGTAGAGATACCACTGATGATAGTAGAGATACCACTGATGATAGTAGAGATAACACTGATGATAGTAGAGGTACCACTGATGATAGTAGAGATAACACTTATGATAGTAGAGGTACCACTGATGATAGTAGAGATAACACTGATGATAGTAGAGATACCACTGATGATAGTAGAGGTACCACTGATGATAGTAGAGATAACACTGATGATAGTAGAGGTACCACTGATGATAGTAGAGATACCACTGATGATAGTAGAGATACCACTGATGATAGTAGAGATACCACTGATGATAGTAGAGATACCACTGATGATAGTAGAGATACCTACCACTGATGATATTAGAGGTACCTCTATGCACACATAAACAAACACAAAACACGTAGAAAATATAAATTGTCACTTTTGTTCCTCAGAATTATATTTAATAAGCTATTATTGTTATCATCATACATTTCATATTATTTTACAAAACAGAAAAGTACACCAACAATACACCCTAGTTACAGTACGTATGTTTAGCATCACAATACGTCGGAGGAATGCGATGTTTACCGTGAACCCCTGACACTTTTACGTTACACAATATTTACATTGTTGTGTTGAGCTAACAACGTGCCTCACTGTGGTAGGGCTGGAAGGAAACTGTAGAAAACACACAGACATGTTTACAGTATTAGCATTGAGGAAGGAATCTGCAGAAAACACACAGACATGTTTACAGTATTAGCATTGAGGAAGGAAACTGTAGAAAACACACAGACATGTTTACAGTATTAGCATTGAGGAAGGAAACTGTAGAAAACACACAGACATCTTTACAGTATTAGCATTGAGGGTGTGGGTGCGTTCCTGGAGGGAGGTTTTTTAACATCTCAGGCAGCTCATAAATATGACATATTGAAATCTTCTGAGATGTGCAGCATGACTGCAAAACAGAACACCTGGAACACACCCAGTGTGTGTGAAGCAGCAGACCCAGACCTTTCAGGAGAAGTCCTGGTGAACTACACAGTATGCAGAGGAAAGCAGAGGAGGAGGGGCTAGGGATACACAGTGACTGTAGAGGAGGAGGGGCTAGGGATACACAGTGACTGTCTATAGAGGAGGAGGGACTAGGGATACACAGTGACTGTCTATAGAGGAGGAGGGACTAGGGATACACAGTGACTGTCTATAGAGGAGGAGGGACTAGGGACACACAGTGACTGTCTGTAGAGGAATGAGAGACTAGGGATACACAGTGACTGTCTGTAGAGGAGGAGGGACTAGGGACACACAGTGACTGTCTGTAGAGGAATGAGAGACTAGGGATACACAGTGACTGTCTGTAGAGGAGGAGGGACTAGGGACACACAGTGACTGTCTGTAGAGGAACGAGGGACTAGGGACACACAGTGACTGTCTGTAGAGGAGGAGGGACTAGGGACACACAGTGACTGTCTGTAGAGGAACGAGGGACTAGGGACACACAGTGACTGTCTGTAGAGGAGGAGGGACTAGGGACACACAGTGACTGTCTGTAGAGGAGGAGGGACTAGGGACACACAGTGACTGTCTGTAGAGGAGGCGGGGACTAGGGACACACAGTGACTGTCTGTATTGAAGGAGGGACTAGGGACACACAGTGACTGTCTGTAGAGGAACGAGGGACTAGGGACACACAGTGACTGTCTGTAGAGGAGGAGGGACTAGGGACCCACAGTGACTGTCTGTAGAGGAGGAGGGACCAGGGACCCACAGTGACTGTCTGTAGAGGAACGAGGGACTAGGGACACACAGTGACTGTCTGTAGAGGAGGAGGGACTAGGGACACACAGTGACTGTCTGTAGAGGAGGAGGGACTAGGGACCCACAGTGACTGTCTGTAGAGGAGGAGGGACTAGGGACCCACAGTGACTGTCTGTGAGACCAGAAATAGACAGCATTTGTAGAACCAGACCATATATTTAGCCTGGGTCTAAGTATGGCTCTGTGTCAGACCTTTACAACACATGCATGGCCTGTCACATCTGTAACAGTATAGCTAGTTATTCCCACAGATGAGAAGTGGAGCCATTCAGACAGTACTGTCTGGGACACAGTGAATTAGATGGGGAATTGGAGCCATTCAGACAGTACTGTCTGGGACACAGTGAATTAGATGAGGAAGTGGATCCCATTCTGAAAGTACTGTAGGAGACACAGTGAATTAGATGAGAAGTGGATCCCATTCTGAAAGTACTGTCTGGGACACAGTGAATTAGATGAGAAGTGGATCCCATTCTGAAAGTACTGTCTGGAACACAGTGAATTAGATGAGGAAGTGGATCCATTCTGAAAGTACTGTCTGGAACACAGTGAATTAGATGAGAAGTGGATCCATTCTGAAAGTACTGTCTGGAACACAGTGAATTAGATGAGGAAGTGGAGCCATTCTGAAAGTACTGTCTGGAACACAGTGAATTAGATGAGGAAGTGGAGCCATTCTGAAAGTACTGTAGGAGACACAGTGAATTAGATGAGAAGTGGATCCCATTCTGAAAGTACTGTAGGAGACACAGTGAATTAGATGAGGAAGTGGATCCATTCTGAAAGTACTGTCTGGAACACAGTGAATTAGATGAGGAAGTGGATCCCATTCTGAAAGTACTGTCTGGAACACAGTGAATTAGATGAGGAAGTGGAGCCATTCTGAAAGTACTGTAGGAGACACAGTGAATTAGATGAGGAAGTGGATCCCATTCTGAAAGTACTGTCTGGGACACAGTGAATTAGATGAGGAAGTGGATCCCATTCTGAAAGTACTGTAAGAGACACAGTGAATTAGATGAGGAAGTGGATCCCATTCTGGAAGTACTGTAGGAGACACAGTGAATTAGATGGGGAAGTGGATCCCATTCTGGAAGTACTGTCTGGGACACAGTGAATTAGATGAGGAAGTGGATCCCCCATTCTGAAAGTACTGTCTGGAACACAGTGAATTAGATGAGGAAGTGGACCCCCCATTCTGAAAGTACTGTCTGGGACACAGTGAATTAACTCTGTGGACTCATCATTTCATAATGATTGGCAGTGCTGTTTATAGGCAGATGGGCAGGAAGCATCCGTTGATATTAGTGGCATAGTTACTTACCTCTCTGCATTAAAAACCCTGCAGAGAGATTCTAGTGCAAAACCTCAGTCCTCACTATCTAGGCTATAAAAAGGCAATAAACAACATGAACATTCCTAGGCTTCGTTCCTAACGGTACCCTATTCCCTATGTAGTGCACTGCTTTTGAGCTGAGCTGTATGCACCCTGGTCTAAAGTAGTGCACTACTACCCTATAGACCCTGGTCCAAAGTAGTGCACTACTACCCTATAGACCCTGGTCTAAAGTAGTGCACTACTACCCTATAGATCCTGGTCCAAAGTAGTGCACTACTACCCTATAGACCCTGGTCTAAAGTAGTGCACTACAACCCTATAGACCCTGGTCCAAAGTAGTGCACTACTACCCTATAGACCCTGGTCTAAAGTAGTGCACTACTACCCTATAGACCCTGGTCTAAAGTAGTGCACTACTACCCTATAGACCCTGGTCTAAAGTAGTGCACTACTACCCTATAGACCCTGGTCTAAAGTAGTGCACTACAACCCTATAGACCCTGGTCCAAAGTAGTGCACTACTACCCTATAGACCCTGGTCTAAAGTAGTGCACTACTACCCTATAGACCCTGGTCTAAAGTAGTGCACTACTACCCTATAGACCCTGGTCTAAAGTAGTGCACTACTACCCTATAGACCCTGGTCTAAAGTAGTGCACTACTACCCTAAAGACCCTGGTCTAAAGTAGTGCACTACGTAGGGAATAATGTGCCATTTGAAGGGCTCCTCGAGTCTGGAATCCCAAACACTGTTTGCATAGACTAAAATTAGTTCCAGAGAGTTTTCAATAGTTTTCAATCTCCTCTCTCTTTTCAGGAGATTCAATAGTTTTCAATCTCCTCTCTCTTTTCAGGAGATTCAATAGTTTTCAATCTCCTCTCTCTTTTCAGGAGATTCAATAGTTTTCAATCTCCTCTCTCTTTTCAGGAGATTCAATAGTTTTCAATCTCCTCTCTCTTTTCAGAAGATTCAATAGTTTTCAATCTCCTCTCTCTTTTCAGGAGATTCAATAGTTTTCAATCTCCTCTCTCTTTTCAGGAGATTCAATAGTTTTCAATCTCCTCTCTCTTTTCAGGAGATTCAATAGTTTTCAATCTCCTCTCTGTCTTCTCAGGAGAATCAATAGTTTTCAATCTCCTCAATAGTTTTCAATCTCCTCAATAGTTTTCAATCTCCTCAATAGTTTTCAATCTCCTCTCTCTTTTCAGGAGATTCAATAGTTTTCAATCTCCTCTCTCTTTTCAGGAGTTTTCAATAGTTTTCAATCTCCTCTCTGTCTTCTCAGGAGAATCAATAGTTTTCAATCTCCTCAATAGTTTTCAATCTCCTCTCTGTGTTTTCAGGAGTTTCACTAGTTGTGGACTTTGAACTTGTGCGTCAATGTCAAAGTACGTTTGACTCTATGTACTTGGCGTCTGGTATTTAAAAAAAGGCAGTTAACTAAACATTGTAAATTGCCTCGTTGAAGCAAGTCGATTGAAGCAAGTTGAGTAAGTGCTGCTGGGTTTAGTTTGGAACCTTTCACCTGCTGAATGCCTTAGGGCTTAACTGAAGCATCCGTCTTCTAGGAAGAGATAGAGAGAGACCATGGTGGTGTCAACGATGGCACCCTATTCCCTACGTAGTGCACACAAGTAGTGCACCATCAAGGGAATAGGGTGCCATTTGGGATGCAGGGGGTAACCGTTAACACCAAACTCTAGAGGTTACTACAGGTCAGACCGTATCTCATCACCACCAAACTCTAGAGGTTACTACAGGTCAGACCGTATCTCATCACCACCAAACTCTAGAGGTTACTACAGGTCAGACCGTATCTCATTAACACCAAACTCTAGAAGTTACTACAGGTCAGACCGTATCTCAGGTCAGACCGTATCTCATTAACACCAAACTCTAGAAGTTACTACAGGTCAGACCGTATCTCAGGTCAGACCGTATCTCATCACCACCAAACTCTAGAAGTTACTACAGGTCAGACCGTATCTCATTAACACCAAACTCTAGAAGTTACTACAGGTCAGACCGTATCTCATTAACACCAAACTCTAGAAGTCACTACAGGTCAGACCGTATCTCATTAACACCAAACTCTAGAGGTTACTACAGGTCAGACCGTATCTCATTAGCACCAAACTCTAGAAGTTACTACAGGTCAGACCGTATCTCATTAACACCAAACTCTAGAGGTTACTACAGGTCAGACCGTATCTCAGGTCAGACCGTATCTCATCACCACCAAACTCTAGAGGTTACTACAGGTCAGACCGTATCCCATCATCAACAAACTCTAGAGGTTACTACAGGTCAGACCGTATCTCAGGTCAGACCGTATCTCATTAACACCAAACTCTAGAAGTTACTACAGGTCAGACCGTATCTCAGGTCAGACCGTATCTCATCACCACCAAACTCTAGAAGTCACTACAGGTCAGACCGTATCTCAGGTCAGACCGTATCTCAGGTCAGACCGTATCTCAGGTCAGACCGTACCCCATGAACACCAAACTCTAGAAGTCACTACAGGGAAAACAGGAAGTCATAGGAAGTAGTGGGAAGTGCAGCCAAAGGAAAACCGCTGCAAATACTACTGTACCTCAGGGAGTAGTACACAGTTTAAACTTAATATCACCACAAAATCAATAGGCCGCATCAAAGAAACAAAACATTAAAAACATTACAATTCATCCCACTTGTAAGGCACAATAAAATGGACAAAGTTTAGACTCATTTCAAAAACAAATACTACTAAAAAGAAAACAAATATCTCAGAAAACAAAAGTTCCTTGAGTACGGTGTCTTGGCATTGGTTGTCTAGTGAAGAGAAGGGGCAGAGTATCGACCAATACAACCTTTACTGATCCTGATGCCCCTCCCACTAAACACAGCCTGAGGCAGCCTCTCAGAAGTACCAGGATGGAAGAGCCTGAGGCAGCCTCTCAGAAGTACCCGGATGGAAGAGCCTGAGGCAGCCTCTCAGAAGTACCAGGATGGAAGAGCCTGAGGCAGCCTCTCAGAAGTACCAGGATGGAAGAGCCTGAGGCAGCCTCTCAGAAGTACCAGGATGGAAACTCTCTTTACTGTTAAGGAGAGAGCCTAGTGTGGCCCAAATAGTACTCTATTCCCCATGTAGTTCACTACTTTACACCAGGGCCCATGGTGCTTTGGTCAAAAGTAGTGCACTATAAAGGGAATAGGGTGCCATTTGGGATGCATTCAGGGAGGAGAAGGCAACGGACAGAAAGAGGTTTAACAAGTCCCTGGTAGGCGGGCGGATCAGGGCGTTCGTTCTGGCAGCTCAGCCCCTGTTAGATGGACAGAGGGAGAGAGGTGTTCAGTTGTTGTGTTTATCCGAGGCTGTGAGGGGGGGGCTCGTTCAGTTGTTGTGTTTATCCGAGGCTGTTAGGGGGGGGCTCGTTCAGTCATTGTGTTTATCCGAGGCTGTGATGGGGGGGGTAGTTCAGTCATTGTGTTTATCCGAGGCTGTGAGGGGGGGGGGGGGTTCCTTCAGTTGTTGTGTTTATCCGAGGCTGTGAGGAGGGGGGGCTCGTTCAGTTGATGTGTTTATCCGAGACTGTGAGGGGGGGGCTCGTTCAGTCGATGTGTTTATCCGAGGCTGTGAGGAGGGGGGGCTCGTTCAGTCGATGTGTTTATCCGAGGCTGTGAGGGGGGGGCTCATTCAGTCGATGTGTTTATCCGAGGCTGTGAGGGGGGGCTCGTTCAGTCATTGTGTTTATCCGAGGCTGTGAGGGGGGGGCTCGTTCAGTCGATGTGTTTATCCGAGGCTGTGAGGAGGAGCTCGTTCAGTCGATGTGTTTATCCGAGGCTGTGAGGGGGGGCTCATTCAGTCGATGTGTTTATCCGAGGCTGTGAGGGGGGGCTCATTCAGTCGATGTGTTTATCCGAGGCTGTGAGGAGGAGCTTGTTCAGTCGATGTGTTTATCCGAGGCTGTGAGGGGGGGGGGGCTCGTTCGCTCGTTCAGTCATTTTTTTTTTTGATTTTTTTTTGTTTATCCGAGGCTGTGAGGGGGAGGGCTCGTTCGCTCGTTCAGTCATTGTGTTTATCCGAGGCTGTGAGGTGGGGGGGGGGCTCGTTCAGTTGTTGTGTTTATCCGAGGCTGTGAGGAGGAGCTCGTTCAGTCGATGTGTTTATCTGAGGCTGTGAGGGGGGTGATCTCTGACAGGTCTTCTTGGGGGAACACCACGAAACACAGCTTCTGACCCACGTAGGTCACACACTCTGGAACAGACAGGCAGCGGGGTCAGACAGGATCAGACAGGGTCAGAGTCATATACAGTAAAGTCCCTGACTTCAACACTTGACTCAACATGAGAGTGTTTGGGTGACTCTGGAAAAGCAGGCTTGTACTGCCCTCTAGTGGTAGATGACAACTTCATGACTAAAATTTAATTCTGTTGTAAGACACATAGCCTGCAGACGGCAACATGTCATTCTGCCTTATCAGTGTCGATACAGAGACGACAGCATGTCATTCTGCTGCCTTATCAGTGTCGATACGGAGACGGCAGCATGTCATTCTGCCTTATCAGTGTCGATACAGAGACGACAGCATGTCATTCTGCCTTATCAGTGTCGATGCAGAGACGGCAGCATGTCATTCTGCCTTATCAGTGTTGATACGGAGACTGCAGCATGTCATTCTGCCTTATCAGTGTTGATACGGAGACGGCAGCATGTCATTCTGCCTTATCAGTGTCGATGCAGATACGGCAGCATGTCATTCTGCTGCCTTATCAGTGTCGATGCAGAGACGACAGCATACCTAACTTAGTTGACTGTAAGTTGCTCTGACTAAGAGCGTCTGGTGAAAGACCTACATGGACTTGCAATACAAGGTGTGTAGGAGTCACTCACCCACGACCCTGTAGACACATCTGGGCTTGTTCTTCCAGTGGACTCCGACGAAGTAGACGGGTACCCCGGTGAGCATGATGACGATCCCCATGCCACACACCACGGGCTCCGAGTACAGGCTGAACCCCAGCAGCACCGCCCAGAACACCAGGTAACTGATAGGGACCAACACACTCACCTGAAGGGAGAGGGGGAGGAGGGAGAGTAGAGAAGGGGAATGAGTAGAGGATAGAGGGAGGGGGGAGAGAAGAGGGAGGATGGGAAGGATGGGGGAGGGGGAGGAGGGAGAGGAGAGGGAGGATGGGAAGGATGGGGGAGGGGGAGGAGGGAGAGGAAGGAAGGAAGTAATAGACTGACAGTTCATTTCCTGGTTTCCCATCAGTAATAGAATGACAGTTCATTTCCTGGTTTCCCATCAGTAATAGACTGACAGTTCATTTCCTGGTTTCCCATCAGTAATAGAATGACAGTTCATTTCCTGGTTTCCCATCAGTAATAGAATGACAGTTCATTTCCTGGTTTCCCATCAGTAATAGACTGACAGTTCATTTCCTGGTTTCCCATCAGTAATAGACTGACAGTTCATTTCCTGGTTTCCCATCAGTAATAGACTGACAGTTCATTTCCTGGTTTCCATTCAGTAATAGAATGACAGTTCATTTCCTGGTTTCCCATCAGTAATAGAATGACAGTTCATTTCCTGGTTTCCCATCAGTAATAGACTGACAGTTCATTTCCTGGTTTCCATTCAGTAATAGAATGACAGTTCATTTCCTGGTTTCCCATCAGTAATAGACTGACAGTTCATTTCCTGGTTTCCCATCAGTAATAGACTGACAGTTCATTTCCTGGTTTCCCATCAGTAATAGACTGACAGTTCATTTCCTGGTTTCCCATCAGTAATAGACTGACAGTTCATTTCCTGGTTTCCATTCAGTAATAGAATGACAGTTCATTTCCTGGTTTCCCATCAGTAATAGACTGACAGTTCATTTCCTGGTTTCCCATCAGTAATAGACTGACAGTTCATTTCCTGGTTTCCCATCAGTAATAGAATGACAGTTCATTTCCTGGTTTCCCATCAGTAATAGACTTACAGTTCATTTCCTGGTTAAGGTGTGCACAAGTAAATAGTTCCCAGATATAGTAGATATACTACCACCAGATATAGTAGCAGCAGATATAGTAGCATCAGATATAGTAGCACCAGATATAGTAGCATCAGATATAGTAGCAGCAGATATATTAGCAGCAGACATAGTAGCAGCAGATATAGTAGCATCAGATATAGTAGCAGCAGATATATTAGCAGCAGACATAGTAGCAGCAGATATAGTAGCATCAGATATAGTAGCAGCAGATATAGTAGCAGCAGCAGATATAGTAGCAGCAGATATAGTAGCAGCAGATATAGTAGCATCAGATATAGTAGCAGCAGATATAGTAGCAGCAGATATAGTAGCAGCAGATATAGTATCATCAGATATAGTAGCATCAGATATAGTAGCAGTAGATATAGTAGCAGCAGATATAGTAGCAGCAGATATAATAGCAGATATAGTAGCAGCAGATATAGTAGCAGCAGATATAGCAGCAGATATAGTAGCATCAGATATAGTATCATCAGATATAGTAGCAGTAGATATAGTAGCAGCAGATATAGTAGCAGTAGATATAGTAGCACCAAATACAGTAGCAGCAGATATAGTAGCAGCAGATATAATAGCAGATATAGTAGCAGCAGATATAGTAGCAGCAGATATAGCAGCAGATATAGTAGCATCAGATATAGTATCATCAGATATAGTAGCAGTAGATATAGTAGCAGCAGATATAGTAGCAGTAGATATAGTAGCAGCAGATATAGTAGCAGCAGATATAGTAGCAGTAGATATAGTAGCAGCAGATATAGTAGCACCAGATATAGTATCATCAGATATAGTATCATCAGATATAGTAGCAGCAGATATAGTAGCAGCAGATATAGTATCATCAGATATAGTAGCAGTAGATATAGTAGATATAGTAGCAGTAGATATAGTAGCAGTAGATATAGTAGCAGTAGATATAGTAGCAGCAGATATAGTAGCAGCAGATATAGTAGCAGTAGATATAGTAGCAGCAGATATAGTATCATCAGATATAGTAGCAGCAGATATAGTAGATATAGTAGCAGTAGATATAGTAGCAGTAGATATAGTAGCAGTAGATATAGTAGCAGCAGATATAGTAGCAGCAGATATAGTAGCAGTAGATATAGTAGCAGCAGATATAGTAGCAGTAGATATAGTAGCAGTAGATATAGTAGCAGTAGATATAGCAGCAGCAGATATAATAGCAGATATAGTAGCAGCAGATATAGTAGCAGTAGATATAGTAGCACCAAATACAGTAGCAGCAGATATAGTAGCAGCAGCAGATATAGTAGCATCAGATATAGTAGCACCAGATATAGTAGCACCAAATACAGTAGCAGCAGATATAGTAGCACCAGATACAGTAGCAGCAGATATAGTAGCAGCAGATATAGTAGCAGCAGATATAATAGCAGATATAGTAGCAGCAGATATAGTAGCAGTAGATATAGCAGCAGATATAGTAGCAGATATAGTAGCAGCAGATATAGTAGCACCAGATATAGTAGCACCAAATACAGTAGCAGCAGATATAGTAGCAGCAGATATAGCAGCAGCAGATATAATAGCAGATATAGTAGCAGCAGATATAGTAGCAGCAGATATAGTAGCAGTAGATATAGCAGCAGATATAGTAGCAGATATAGTAGCAGCAGATATAGTAGCAATAGATATAGTACCAGCAGATATAGTAGCAGCAGATATAGTAGCATCAGATATAGTAGCAGTAGATATAGTAGCATCAGATATAGTAGCAGCAGATATAGTATCATCAGATATAGTAGCAGTAGATATAGTAGCAGCAGATATAGTAGCAGTAGATATAGTAGCAGTAGATATAGTAGCAGCAGATATAGTAGCAGTAGATATAGTAGCAGTAGATATAGTAGCAGCAGATATAGTAGCAGTAGATATAGTAGATATAGTAGCAGCAGATATAGTAGCAGCAGATATAGTAGCATCAGATATAGTAGCAGTAGATATAGTAGCATCAGATATAGTAGCAGCAGATATAGTATCATCAGATATAGTAGCAGTAGATATAGTAGCAGCAGATATAGTAGCAGTAGATATAGTAGCAGTAGATATAGTAGCAGCAGATATAGTAGCAGCAGATATAGTAGCAGTAGATATAGTACCAGCAGATATAGTAGCAGCAGATATAGTAGCATCAGATATAGTAGCAGTAGATATAGTAGCATCAGATATAGTAGCAGCAGATATAGTATCATCAGATATAGTAGCAGTAGATATAGTAGCAGCAGATATAGTAGCAGTAGATATAGTAGCAGTAGATATAGTAGCAGCAGATATAGTAGCAGCAGATATAGTAGCAGTAGATATAGTAGCAGTAGATATAGTAGCAGCAGATATAGTAGCAGTAGATATAGTAGCAGTAGATATAGTAGCAGCAGATATAGTAGCAGTAGATATAG
The DNA here is from genome assembly GCF_013265735.2 of Oncorhynchus mykiss. Classification (NCBI taxonomy): domain Eukaryota; kingdom Metazoa; phylum Chordata; class Actinopteri; order Salmoniformes; family Salmonidae; genus Oncorhynchus; species Oncorhynchus mykiss. The sequence goes on along the minus strand of NC_048570.1, from coordinate 96,385,152 downwards.
TAGCAGTAGATATAGTAGCAGTAGATATAGTAGCAGTAGATATAGTAGCAGCAGATATAGTAGCAGTAGATATAGTAGATATAGTAGCAGCAGATATAGTAGCAGTAGATATAGTAGCAGATATAGTAGCAGTAGATATAGTAGCAGTAGATATAGTAGCAGATATAGTAGCAGTAGATATAGTAGCAGATATAGTAGCAGTAGATATAGTAGCAGCAGATATAGTAGCAGTAGATATAGTAGCAGTAGATATAGTAGCAGTAGATATAGCAGCAGATATAGTAGCAGTAGATATAGTAGCAGTAGATATAGTAGCAGTAGATATAGTAGCAGTAGATATAGTAGCAGTAGATATAGTAGCAGATATAGTAGCAGTAGATATAGTAGCAGCAGATATAGTAGCAGTAGATATAGTAGCAGTAGATATAGTAGCAGTAGATATAGCAGCAGTAGATACAGTAGCAGTAGATATAGTAGCAGTAGATATAGTAGCAGTAGATATAGTAGCAGTAGATATAGCAGCAGTAGATATAGTAGCAGTAGATATAGTAGCAGTAGATATAGTAGCAGTAGATATAGCAGCAGATATAGTAGCAGTAGATATAGTAGCAGATATAGTAGCAGTAGATATAGTAGCAGTAGATACAGTAGCAGCAGATATAGTAGCACCAGATATAGTAGCAGTAGATACAGTAGCAGTAGATATAGTAGCAGATATAGTAGCAGTAGATACAGTAGCAGTAGATATAGCAGCAGATATAGTAGCAGATATAGTAGCAGTAGATATAGCAGCAGATATAGTAGCAGTAGATATAGTAGCAGTAGATATAGTAGCAGATATAGTAGCAGATATAGTAGCAGTAGATATAGTAGCAGATATAGTAGCAGATATAGTAGCAGTAGATATAGCAGCAGATATAGTAGCAGATATAGTAGCAGCAGATATAGGCCTGCTGTACCTTGATGGGTCGTAGCAGGTTGGGTCTCTTCCAGCGATAGTACAGCAGGCCAGCGATGGTCACTCCATAGGACAGGAAGTTAATAAACGACACATAGTTGATCAGGTTGTGAGTCTCTCCGATACACAGGATCACAATGGTGGCTCCGCACTGTGGAGGAGGAGGAGGGAAGCAGAGGTCAATGAACATAGACATTATACACAAAGCTATATAACACAGCCCTGGGGTTTGGGGCTATAGGAACTAGAACAGCCCTGGGGTTTGGGGCTATAGGAACTAGTGTATCCCTGGGGTTTGGGGCTATAGGAACTAGCACAGCCCTGGGGGTTGGGGCTATAGGAACTAACACAGCCCTGGGGTTTGGGGCTATAGGAACTAGTGTATCCCTGGGGTTTGGGGCTATAGGAACTAGTACAGCCCTGGGGTTTGGGGCTATAGGAACTAGTACAACCCTGGGGTTTGGGGCTATAGGAACTAACACAGCCCTGGGGTTTGGGGCTATAGGAACTAGTGTATCCCTGGGGTTTGGGGCTATAGGAACTAACACAACCCTGGGGTTTGGGGCTATAGGAACTAACACAGCCCTGGGGTTTGGGGCTATAGGAACTAACACAGCCCTGGGGTTTGGGGCTATAGGAACTAACACAGCCCTGGGGTTTGGGGCTATAGGAACTAACACAGCCCTGGGGTTTGGGGCTATAGGAACTAACACAGCCCTGGGGTTTGGGGCTATAGGAACTAACACAGCCCTGGGGTTTGGGGCTATAGGAACTAGTGTATCCCTGGGGTTTGGGGCTATAGGAACTAACACAACCCTGGGGTTTGGGGCTATAGGAACTAGTACAGCCCTGGGGTTTGGGACTATAGGAACTAACACAGCCCTGGGGTTTGGGGCTATAGGAACTAACACAGCCCTGGGGTTTGGGGCTATAGGAACTAACACAGCCCTGGGGTTTGGGGCTATAGGAACTAACACAGCCCTGGGGTTTGGGGCTATAGGAACTAGTGTATCCCTGGGGTTTGGGGCTATAGGAACTAACACAACCCTGGGGTTTGGGGCCATAGGAACTAACACAGCCCTGGGGTTTGGGGCCATAGGAACTAACACAGCCCTGGGGTTTGGGGCTATAGGAACTAACACAGCCCTGGGGTTTGGGGCTATAGGAACTAGAACAGCCCTGGGGTTTGGGGCTATAGGAACTAGTACAACCCTGGGGTTTGGGGCTATAGGAACTAACACAGCCCTGGGGTTTGGGGCTATAGGAACTGTGGGAAAATGCAGGCAAGAATGGGGCTAATTTACAAAGACTAGCAGAGCGGGAAAAGGGTCACAATAACTTACATAGACTAGCAGAGTGGGAATAGGGGCACAATAATTTACACAAACTAGCAGAGTGGGAATAGGAGCACAATAACTTACACAGACTAGCAGAGTGGGAATAGGGGCACAATAACTTACACAGACTAGCAGAGTGGGAATAGGGGTGCAGTAATTTACACAGACTAGCAGAGTGGGAATAGGGGTGTAGTAATTTACACAGACCAGCAGAGCAGGAATAGGGGTGTAGTAATTTACACAGACTAGCAGAGTGGGAATAGGGGTGTAGTAATTTACACAGACTAGCAGAGTGGGAATAGGGGCACAATAACTTACACAGACTAGCAGAGTGGGAATAGGGGTGTAGTAACTTACACAGACTAGCAGAGTGGGAATAGGGGTGCAGTAACTTACACAGACTAGCAGAGCGGGAATAGGGGTGCAGTTTTTCAGGTGGATCATGGCCAACAGGTAAGGCAGGTGACCCTCTCTGGCTCCAGAGAAACACAACCTGGGGAGAAAAAGGACCACAGCGTTTGGTGTGTATGGAGTTGGTTGGAGAGTGATGCCAGCAACACCAGGGTTGTGGGTTGGAGAGTGATGCCAGCAACACCAGGGTTGTGGGTTGGAGAGTGATGCCAGCAACAACAGGGTTGGAGAGTGATGCCAGCAACACCAGGGTTGTGGGTTGGAAAGTGATGCCAGCAACACCGGGGTTGTGGGTTGGAGAGTGATGCCAGCAACACCAGGGTTGTGGGTTGGAGAGTGATGCCAGCAACAACACTGGGGTTGTGGGTTGGCGAGTGATGCCAGCAACAACAGGGTTGGAGAGTGATGCCAGCAACAACAGGGTTGTGGGTTGGAGAGTGATGCCAGCAACAACAGGGTTGGAGAGTGATGCCAGCAACAACAGGGTTGGAGAGTGATGCCAGCAACACCAGGGTTGTGGGTTGGAAAGTGATGCCAGCAACACCGGGGTTGTGGGTTAGGAGAGTGATGCCAGCAACACCAGGGTTGTGGGTTGGAGAGTGATGCCAGCAACACCGGGGTTGTGGGTTGGAGTGTGATGCCAGCAACACCGGGGTTGTGGGTTGGAGAGTGATGCCAGCAAAACCAGGGTTGTGGGTTGGAGAGTGATGCCAGCTACACCAGGGTTGTGGGTTGGAGAGTGATGCCAGCGACACCAGGGTTGTGGGTTGGAGAGTGATGCCATCAACACCAGGGTTGTGGGTTGGAGAGTGATGCCATCAACACCAGGGTTGTTGGTTGGAGAGTGATGCCATCAACAGCACCAGGGTTGTGGGTTGGAGAGTGATGCCGGCAACACCAGGGTTGTGGGTTGGAGAGTGATGCCAACAACAACGGGGTTGTGGGTTGGAGAGTGATGCCAGCAACAACACCAGGGTTGTGGATTGGAGAGTGATGCCAACAACAACACCGGGGTTGTAGATGGACTGGATATTGCATTGGGTTACAGTGTCTGCGTTGTTCCATGTGTTTTAATCTATTCCAGAACTAGAGCATCAGCAAGTCCTTGATAAATTGAATCAGCTCTATTGGTTACAGGACAATAACAACCTCTCCTGGGGCGGTCCCCCGAGGAGAGGTTGAGAACCACTGACTATATTGAGGTGGTCCCCAGAGGAGAGGTTGAGAACCACTGACTATATTGGGGCGGTCCCCCGAGGAGAGGTTGAAAACCTCTGACTATATTGGGGCGGTACCCCGAGGAGAGGTTTAGAACCGCTGACTATATTGAGGTGGTCCCCTGAGGAGAGGGTTGAGAACAACTGACTATATTGGGGTGGTCCCCCAAGGAAGAGGTTGAGAACCACTGACTATATTGGGGCGGTCCCCCGAGGAGAGATTGAGAACCACTGACTATATTGGGGCGAGGAGAGTGTTGAGAACCGCTGACTATATTGGGGCTGTCCCCTGAGGAGAGGTTGAGAACCGCTGACTATATTGGGGCGGTCCCCCGAGGAGAGGTTGAGAACCACTGACTATATTGGGGCGAGGAGAGTGTTGAGAACCGCTGACTATATTGGGGCTGTCCCCTGAGGAGAGGTTGAGAACCGCTGACTATATTGGGGCGGTCCCCCGAGGAGAGGTTGAGAACCGCTGACTATATTGGGGCGAGGAGAGGTTGAGAACCGCTGACTATATTGGGGCGAGGAGAGGTTGAGAACCACTGACTATATTGAGGTGGTCCCCTGAGGAGAGGTTGAGAACCGCTGACTATATTGGGGTGGTCCCCTGAGGAGAGGTTGAGAACCGCTGACTATATTGGGGCGGTCCCCTGAGGACAGGGTTGAGAACCGCTGACTATATTGGGGCGGTCCCCTGAGGAGAGGGTTGAGAACCGCTGACTATATTGGGTAGTCCCCTGAGGAGAGGTTGAGAACCGCTGACTATATTGAGGTGGTCCCCTGAGGAGAGGTTGAGAACCACTGACTATATTGGGGTGGTCCCCTGAGGAGAGGTTGAGAACCGCTGACTATATTGAGGTGGTCCCCCGAGGAAGAGGTTGAGAACCGCTGACTATATTGAGGTGGTCCCCTGAGGAGAGGTTGAGAACCACTGACTATATTGGGTGGTCCCCTGAGGAGAGGTTGAGAACCGCTGACTATATTGAGGTGGTCCCCCGAGGAGAGGTTGAGGACCGCTGACTATATTGGGGCGGTACCCCGAGGAGAGGTTTAGAACCGCTGACTATACTGGGGCTTTCCCTCGAGGAGAGGTTGAGAACCGCTGACTATATTGGGGCGGTACCCCGAGGAGAGGTTGAGGAACGCTGACTATATTGGGCCAAGGAGAGGTTGAGAACCGCTGACTATATTGGGGCGAGGAGAGGGTTGAGAACCACTGACTATATTGGGGCGGTCTCTCGAGGAGAGGTTGAGAACCGCTGACTATATTGGGGCTGTCCCCCGAGGAGAGGTTGAGAACCGCTGACTATATTGGGGTGGTCCCCCGAGGAGAGGTTGAGAACCACTGACTATATTGGGGAGAGGAGAGGTTGAGAACCGCTGACCATATTAGGGTAGGTCCCCTGAGGAGAGGTTGAGAACCGCTGACTATATTAGGGTAGGTCCCCTGAGGAGAGGTTGAGAACCGCTGAATATATTGGGGCGAGGAGGGGGTTGAGAACCGCTGACTATATTGGGGCGTTCCCCTGAGGAGAGGTTGAGAACCACTGACTATATTGGGGCGAGGAGGGGGTTGAGAACCGCTGACTATATTGGGGCGTTCCCCTGAGGAGAGGTTGAGAACCACTGACTATATTGGGGCGAGGAGGGGGTTGAGAACCGCTGACTATATTAGGGCGAGGAGGGGGATGAGAACCGCTGACTATATTGGGGCGTTCCCCTGAGGAGAGGTTGAGAACCACTGACTATATTGAGGTGGTCCCCCGAGGAGAGGTTGAGAACCACTGACTATATTGGGGAGAGGAGAGGTTGAGAACCGCTGACTATATTAGGGCGAGGAGGGGGTTGAGAACCGCTGACTATATTGGGGCGTTCCCCTGAGGAGAGGTTGAGAACCACTGACTATATTGGGGCGAGGAGGGGGTTGAGAACCGCTGACTATATTGGGGCGTTCCCCTGAGGAGAGGTTGAGAACCACTGACTATATTGGGGCGAGGAGGGGGTTGAGAACCGCTGACTATATTGGGGCGTTCCCCTGAGGAGAGGTTGAGAACCACTGACTATATTGGGGCGTTCCCCTGAGGAGAGGTTGAGAACCACTGACTATATTGGGGCGTTCCCCTGAGGAGAGGTTGAGAACCACTGACTATATTGGGGCGGTCCCCTGAGGAGAGGTTGAGAACCGCTGACTATATGAGAACCACTGACTATATTGAGGTGGTCCCCTGAGGAGAGGTTGAGAACCGCTGACTATATTGGGGTGGTCCCCCGAGGAGAGTGTTGAGAACCGCTGACTATATTGGGGCGCGGAGAGGTTGAGAACCGCTGACTATATTGGGGCGGTACCCCGAGGAGAGGTTGAGAACCGCTGACTATATTGAGGTGGTCCCCTGAGGAGAGGTTGAGAACCACTGACTATATTGGGGTGGTCCCCCGAGGAGAGGTTGAGAACCGCTGACTATATTGGGGTTGTCCCCCGAGGACAGGGTTGAGAACCGCTGACTATATTGGGGCTGTCCCCCGAGGAGAGGTTGAGAACCGCTGACTATATTGGGGTGGTCCCCCGAGGAGAGGTTGAGAACCGCTGACTATATTGAGGTGGTCCCCTGAGGAGAGGTTGAGAACCACTGACTATATTGGGGTGGTCCCCTGAGGAGAGGTTGAGAACCGCTGACTATATTGGGGTGGTCCCCCGAGGAGAGGTTGAGAACCACTGAATATATTGGGGTGGTCCCCCGAGGAGAGGTTGAGAACCGCTGACTATATTGGGGTGAGGAGAGGTTGAGAACCGCTGACTATATTGGGGCGAGGAGAGGTTGAGAACCGCTGACTATATTGAGGTGGTCCCCCGAGGAGAGGTTGAGAACCGCTGACTATATTGGGGCGGTCCCCCGAGGAGAGATTGAGTACCTCTGACTATATTGGGGCGAGGAGAGGTTGAGAACCACTGACTATATTGAGGTGGTCCCCCGAGGAGAGGTTGAGAACCGCTGACTATATTGGGGCGAGGAGAGGTTGAGAACCGCTGACTATATTGGGGTGGTCCCCCGAGGAGAGGTTGAGAACCACTGACTATATTGGGGTGGTCCCCCGAGGAGAGGTTGAGAACCGCTGACTATATTGGGGCGGTCCCCTGAGGAGAGGTTGAGAACCACTGACTATATTGGGGTGGTACCCCGAGGAGAGGTTGAGAACCGCTGACTATATTGGGGCGAGGAGAGTTTGAGAACCGCTGACTATATTGGGGTGGTCCCCTGAGGAGAGGGTTGAGAACCGCTGACTATATTGGGGTGGTACCCCGAGGAGAGGTTGAGAACCGCTGACTATATTGGGGCGAGGAGAGTTTGAGAACCGCTGACTATATTGGGGTGGTCCCCTGAGGAGAGGGTTGAGAACCGCTGACTATATTGGGGCGGTCCCCTGAGGAGAGGTTGAGAACCGCTGACTATATTGGGGTGGTCCCCTGAGGAGAGGTTGAGAACCACTGACTATATTGGGGCTGTCCCCTGAGGAGAGGTTGAGAACCGCTGACTATATTGGGGCGGTCCCCTGAGGAGAGGTTGAGAACCGCTGACTATATTGGGGTTGTCCCCCGAGGACAGGGTTGAGAACCGCTGACTATATTGGGGCTGTCCCAGGAGGACAGGGTTGAGAACCGCTGACTATATTGGGGCGGTCCCCTGAGGAGAGGTTGAGAACCACTGACTATATTGGGGTGGTCCCCTGAGGAGAGGTTGAGAACCACTGACTATACTGGGGCTGTCCCCTGAGGAGAGGTTGAGAACCACTGACTATATTGGGGCGAGGAGAGGTTGAGAACCGCTGACTATATTGAGGTGGTCCCCCGAGGAGAGGTTGAGAACCGCTGACTATATTGGGGCGGTCCCCCGAGGAGAGGTTGAGAACCTCTGACTATATTGGGGCGAGGAGAGGTTGAGAACCACTGACTATATTGAGGTGGTCCCCCGAGGAGAGGTTGAGAACCGCTGACTATATTGGGGGGGGGTCCCCCGAGGAGAGGTTGAGAACCACTGACTATATTGGGGTGGTCCCCCGAGGAGAGGGTTGAGAACCACTGACTATATTGGGGCGAGGAGAGGTTGAGAACCACTGACTATATTGGGGTGGTCCCCCGAGGAGAGGTTGAGAACCACTGACTATATTGGGGTTGTCCCCCGAGGAGAGGTTGAGAACCGCTGACTATATTGGGGCGGTCCCCTGAGGAGAGGTTGAGAACCACTGACTATATTGGGGCGGTCCCCCGAGGAGAGGTTGAGAACCGCTGACTATATTGGGGTGGTACCCCGAGGAGAGGTTGAGAACCGCTGACTATATTGGGGCGAGGAGAGTTTGAGAACCGCTGACTATATTGGGGTGGTCCCCTGAGGAGAGGGTTGAGAACCGCTGACTATATTGGGGTGGTACCCCGAGGAGAGGTTGAGAACCGCTGACTATATTGGGGCGAGGAGAGTTTGAGAACCGCTGACTATATTGGGGTGGTCCCCTGAGGAGAGGGTTGAGAACCGCTGACTATATTGGGGCGGTCCCCTGAGGAGAGGTTGAGAACCGCTGACTATATTGGGGTGGTCCCCTGAGGAGAGGTTGAGAACCACTGACTATATTGGGGCTGTCCCCTGAGGAGAGGTTGAGAACCGCTGACTATATTGGGGCGGTCCCCTGAGGAGAGGTTGAGAACCGCTGACTATATTGGGGTTGTCCCCCGAGGACAGGGTTGAAAACCACTGACTATATTGGGGCTGTCCCCCGAGGACAGGGTTGAGAACCGCTGACTATATTGGGGCGGTCCCCCGAGGAGAGGTTGAGAACCTCTGACTATATTGGGGCGAGGAGAGGTTGAGAACCACTGACTATATTGAGGTGGTCCCCCGAGGAGAGGTTGAGAACCGCTGACTATATTGGGGCGAGGAGAGGTTGAGAACCGCTGACTATATTGGGGTGAGGAGAGGTTGAGAACCGCTGACTATATTGGGGCGAGAAGAGGTTGAGAACCGCTGACTATATTGAGGTGGTCCCCCGAGGAGAGGTTGAGAACCGCTGACTATATTGGGGCGGTCCCCCGAGGAGAGGTTGAGAACCTCTGACTATATTGGGGCGAGGAGAGGTTGAGAACCACTGACTATATTGAGGTGGTCCCCCGAGGAGAGGTTGAGAACCGCTGACTATATTGGGGCGAGGAGAGGTTGAGAACCGCTGACTATATTGGGGGGGGGGTCCCCCTAGGAGAGGTTGAGAACCACTGACTATATTGGGGCGAGGAGAGGTTGAGAACCACTGACTATATTGGGGTTGTCCCCCGAGGAGAGGTTGAGAACCGCTGACTATATTGGGGCGGTCCCCTGAGGAGAGGTTGAGAACCACTGACTATATTGGGGCGGTCCCCCGAGGAGAGGTTGAGAACCGCTGACTATATTGGGGTGGTACCCCGAGGAGAGGTTGAGAACCGCTGACTATATTGGGGCGAGGAGAGTTTGAGAACCGCTGACTATATTGGGGTGGTCCCCTGAGGAGAGGGTTGAGAACCGCTGACTATATTGGGGTGGTACCCCGAGGAGAGGTTGAGAACCGCTGACTATATTGGGGCGAGGAGAGTTTGAGAACCGCTGACTATATTGGGTGGTCCCCTGAGGAGAGGGTTGAGAACCGCTGACTATATTGGGTGGTCCCCTGAGGAGAGGTTGAGAACCGCTGACTATATTGGGGTGGTCCCCTGAGGAGAGGTTGAGAACCACTGACTATATTGAGGTGGTCCCCCGAGGAGAGGTTGAGAACCGCTGACTATATTGGGGCGAGGAGAGTTTGAGAACCGCTGACTATATTGGGTGGTCCCCTGAGGAGAGGGTTGAGAACCGCTGACTATATTGGGTGGTCCCCTGAGGAGAGGTTGAGAACCGCTGACTATATTGGGGTGGTCCCCTGAGGAGAGGTTGAGAACCACTGACTATATTGAGGTGGTCCCCTGAGGAGAGGTTGAGAACCACTGACTATATTATGAGACTATTAGTACCTGGATGAAGTGAAGAGATAGCCGTTGATTCCTCCGAATGTAGACAGAGCTACAGAGATGGGCATCACCCAGGAGAAAACGCCCAGCAACTTCTCACCAAATGTCTGTAGAAAACCATTCAACAATCATTAATTAACCTTTAAAAAACAAACACACACAAAAACAACAACCACAGAAAGTTAACTGTTAAATAACCATATTTATTTGTTTATTATGGATCCTCATTAGCTTTTACAGAAGCTGCAGCTACTCTTCCTGGGGTTTATTATGGATCTTCATTAGCTTTTACAGAAGCAGCAGCTACTATTCCTGGGGTTTATTATGGATCCTCATTAGCTTTTACAGAAGCAGCAGCTACTCTTCCTGGGGTTTATTATGGATCCTCATTAGCTTTTACAGAAGCAGCAGCTACTATTCCTGGGGTTTATAATGGATCCTCATTAGCTTGTACAGAAGCAGCAGCTACTCTTCCTGGGGTTTATTATGGATCCTCATTAGCTTTTACAGAAGCTGCAGCTACTCTTCCTGGGGTTTATTATGGATCCTAGTTAGCTTTTACAGAAGCTGCAGCTACTCTTCCTGGGGTTTATTATGGATTCCCATTAGTTCCTGTCAAGGCAGCAGCTACTCTTCCTGGGGTTTATTATGGATCCCCATTTGTTCCTGTTGCCAAGGCAGCAGCTCCTCTTCCTGGGGTTTATTATGGATCCCCATTAGTTCCTGTTGCCAAGGCAGCAGCTACTCTTCCTGGGGTTTATTATGGATCCCCATTAGTTCCTGTCAAGGCAGCAGCTACTCTTCCTGGGGTTTATTATGGATCCCCATTTGTTCCTGTTGCCATTGCAGCAGCTCCTCTTCCTGGGGTTTATTATGGATCCCCATTAGTTCCTGTTGCCAAGGCAGCAGCTACTCTTCCTGGGGTTTATTATGGATCCCCATTAGTTCCTGTTGCCAAGGCAGCACCTACTCTTCCTGGGTTTACTATGGATCCCCATTAGTTCCTGCAAAGGCAGCAGCTACTCTTCCTGGGGTTTATTATGGATCCCCATTAGTTCCTGTTGCCAAGGCAGCAGCTACTCTTCCTGGGGTTTATTATGGATCCCCATTAGTTCCTGTTGCCAAGGCAGCAGCTACTCTTCCTGGGGTTTATTATGGATCCCCATTAGTTCCTGTCAAGGCAGCAGCTACTCTTCCTGGGGTTTATTATGGATCCTCATTAGCTTTTACAGAAGCTGCAGCTACTCTTCCTGGGGTTTATTATGGATCCTCATTAGCTTTTACAGAAGCTGCAGCTACTCTTCCTGGGGTTTATTATGGATTCCCATTAGTTCCTGTCAAGGCAGCAGCTACTCTTCCTGGGGTTTATTATGGATCCCCATTAGTTCCTGTCAAGGCAGTAGCTACTCTTCCTGGGGTTTATTATGGATCCCCATTTGTTCCTGTTGCCAAGGCAGCAGCTCCTCTTCCTGGGGTTTATTATGGATCCCCATTAGTTCCTGTTGCCAAGGCAGCAGCTACTCTTCCTGGGGTTTATTATGGATCCCCATTAGTTCCTGTCAAGGCAGCAGCTACTCTTCCTGGGGTTTATTATGGATCCCCATTTGTTCCTGTTGCCAAGGCAGCAGCTCCTCTTCCTGGGGTTTATTATGGATCCCCATTAGTTCCTGTTGCCAAGGCAGCAGCTACTCTTCCTGGGGTTTATTATGGATCCCCATTAGTTCCTGTTGCCAAGGCAGCAGCTCCTCTTCCTGGGGTTTATTATGGATCCCCATTAGTTCCTGTCAAGGCAGCAGCTACTCTTCCTGGGGTTTATTATGGATCCCCATTTGTTCCTGTTGCCAAGGCAGCACCTACTCTTCCTGGGTTTACTATGGATCCCCAATAGTTCCTGCAAAGGCAGCAGCTACTCTTCCTGGGGTTTATTATGGATCCCCATTAGTTCCTGTTGCCAAGGCAGCAGCTACTCTTCCTGGGGTTTATTATGGATCCCCATTAGTTCCTGTTGCCAAGGCAGCAGCTACTCTTCCTGGGGTTTATTATGGATCCCCATTAGTTCCTGTCTAGGCAGCAGCTACTCTTCCTGGGGTTTATTATGGATCCCCATTAGTTCCTGTCAAGGCACGACAAAGCCTATTCCCCCTCAGGAGACTGAAAAGACTTGGCATGTGTCCTCAGATCCTCAAAAAGTTCTACAACTCCACCATCGAGAGCATGGTTGCATCACCGCCTGGTATGGCAACTGCTCGGCCTCCGACCGCAGGGCGCTACAGAGGGTAGTGCGAACGGCCCAGTACATCACCGGGGCCAAGCTTCCTGCCATCCAGGACCTCTATATCAGGCGGTGTCAGAGGAAGGCCCTATAAATTGCCAAAGACTCCAGCCACCCTATAGTCATAGACTGTTCTCTCTGCTACAGCACGGAAAGCGGTACTGGAGCGCCAAGTCTGGAGCCAACAGGACCCTGAACAGCTTCTCCCGCCAAGCCATCAGACTGATCAATAGTTAGTTAGATAGTTGACCAATAGTTACCCAGACTATCTGCACTGATGCTTTTCTATTATCTATCCCTACCTACAGTATACTGCTGTTACTGTCTATTATCTATCCTTTACCCCTACCTACAGTATACTGCTGTTACTGTCTATTACCTATCCTTTACCCCTACCTACATTATACTGCTGTTACTGTCTATTACCTATCCTTTACCCCTACCTACAGTATACTGCTGTTACTGTCTATTATCTATCCTTTACCCCTACCTACAGTATACTGCTGTTACTGTCTATTATCTATCCTTTACCCCTACCTACAGTATACTGCTGTTACTGTCTATTATCTATCCTTTACCCCTACCTACAGCATACTGCTGTTACTGTCTATTATCTATCCTTTACCCCTACCTACAGTATACTGCTGTTACTGTCTATTATCTATCCTTTACCCCTACCTACAGTATACTGCTGTTACTGTCTATTATCTATCCTTTACCCCTACCTACAGTATACTGCTGTTACTGTCTATTATCTATCCTTTACCCCTACCTACAGTCTACTGCTGTTACTGTCTATTATCTATCCTTTACCCCTACCTACAGTCTACTGCTGTTACTGTCTATTATCTATCCTTTACCTCTACCTACAGTATACTACTGTTACTGTCTATTATCTATCCTTTACCCCTACCTACAGTATACTGCTGTTACTGTCTATTATCTATCCTTTACCCCTACCTACAGTATACTGCTGTTACTGTCTATTATCTATCCTTTACCCCTACCTACAGTATACTGCTGTTACTGTCTATTATCTACCCTTTACCCCTACCTACAGTATACTGCTGTTACTGTCTATTACCTATCCTGTTGCTTAGTCACTTTATTCCTAGTTATATGTACATACCTACCTCAATTACCTCGTACCTCTGCACATTGACTCAGTACTGGTACTTCCTGTATATAGCCATGTTATTACCTCAGTACTGGTACTTCCTGTATATAGCCATGTTATTACCTGGTACTCCCTGTATATAGCCATGTTATTACCTGGTACTCCCTGTATATAGCCATGTTATTACCTGGTACTTCCTGTATATAGCCATGTTATTACCTCAGTACTGGTACTTCCTGTATATAGCCATGTTATTACCTGGTACTTCCTGTATATAGCCATGTTATTACCTGGTACTTCCTGTATATAGCCATGTTATTATCTGGTACTTCCTGTATATAGCCATGTTATTATCTGGTACTTCCTGTATATAGCCATGTTATTACCTGGTACTCCCTGTATATAGCCATGTTATTACCTGGTACTTCTTGTATATAGCCATGTTATTACCTGGTACTTCCTGTATATAGCCATGTTATTATCTGGTACTTCCTGTATATAGCCATGTTATTACCTCAGTACTGGTGCTTCCTGTATATAGCCATGTTATTACCTGGTACTTCCTGTATATAGGCGTATTATTGTTACTCATTGTGTATTTATTATGACTTCATTATTAAGTGTTATAACGTTTCTATTAATTTATTTACAGATTAATTAATTAATGAATTCTCACCACGGCCACGGCGTTGGATGCCAACAGCTCTTCGGGGGTCATGGAGGAGAAGTATGCAATGTTGGTCAGAGTGTAGACTAACGTCACCAGGGGAATGGATATGTAGATAGCCCGGGGCAGGTTCCTGAGATAAGAGACATATTTTACAGTAATATACCAGGTTCCTGTAAAACAGTACATTATATTACAGTAATATGTAGATGGCTGGGGGCAGGTTCCTGAGATAAGAGACATATTTTACAGTAATATACCAGGTTCCTGTAAAACAGTACATTATATTACAGTAATATGTAGATAGCCCGGGGCAGGTTCCTGAGATAAGATACATATTTTACAGTAATATACCAGGTTCCTGTAAAACAGTACATTATATTACAGTAATATAGTACTGTAATAAGATATTACAGTAATATGTAGATGGCTGGGGGCAGGTTCCTAGAGTAACAGGTAACATATTACAATAAAATGTCATGACACTGACAGTCAGCAATAACAGGAACATGTTACATATTGAAAAGCATTTGTAAATAGCAATGACTTGTGACAGTCAACTCAGTAGACAGTCAACTCATTAGACAGCAGTGAGACAGTCAACTCATTAGACAGCAGTGAGACAGTCAACTCATTAGACAGCAGTGAGACAGTCAACTCATTAGACAGCAGTGAGACAGTCAACTCATTAGACAGCAGTGAGACAGTCAACTCATTAGACAGCAGTGAGACAGTCAACTCATTAGACAGCAGTGAGACAGTCAACTCATTAGACAACAGTGAGACAGTCAACTCATTAGACAGCAGTGAGACAGTCAACTCATTAGACAGCAGTGAGACATTCAACTCATTAGACAGCAGTGAGACAGTCAACTCATTAGACAGCAGTGAGACAGTCAACCCATTAGACAGCAGTGAGACATTCAACTCATTAGACAGCAGTGAGACAGTCAACCCATTAGACAGCAGTGAGACAGTCAACCCATTAGACAGTCAACCCATTAGACAGCAGTGAGACAGTCAACTCATTAGACAGTCAACTCATTAGACAACAGTGAGACAGTCAACCCATTAGACAGCAGTGAGACACTAAACTCATTAGGCAGCAGTGAGACAGTCAACCCATTAGACAGCAGTGAGACAGTCAACTCATTAGACAGCAGTCAGACAGTCAACTCATTAGACAGCAGTGAGACAGTCAACCCATTAGACAGCAGTGAGACAGTCAACCCATAAGACAGTCAACCCATTAGACAGTAGTGAGACAGTCAACTCATTAGACAGTCAACTCATTAGACAACAGTGAGACAGTCAACCCATTAGACAGCAGTGAGACACTAAACTTATTAGGCAGCAGTGAGACAGTCAACTCATTAGACAGCAGTCAGACAGTCAACTCATTAGACAGCAGTGAGACAGTCAACCCATTAGACAGCAGTGAGACAGTCAACCCATTAGACAGTCAACCCATTAGACAGCAGTGAGACAGTCAACTCATTAGACAGTCAACTCATTAGACAACAGTGAGACAGTCAACCCATTAGACAGCAGTGAGACACTAAACTCATTAGGCAGCAGTGAGACAGTCAACCCATTAGACAGCAGTGAGACAGTCAACTCATTAGACAGCAGTGAGACAGTCAACTCATTAGACAGCAGTGAGACAGTCAACCCATTAGACAGTCAACCCATTAGACAGCAGTGAGACAGTCAACCCATTAGACAGCAGTGAGACAGTCAACCCATTAGACAGCAGTGAGACAGTCAACCCATTAGACAGCAGTGAGACAGTAAAGTTAATTAATATAATCTGAGCATTGGAAGCAATAAGGAAACTGCCACAACATGACCACACGTAAAGTCCATATATTAATGTATGACAACAGGTGCTCTTCCACTTTCCACCACTAGATGGCGATATGACGACACAGTTCGTTGCGCTCCGATTCTCCACCCTTCTCTTGAAGTGTGCACTTGGAAAATTCGCTTCAGCTAATGTTTAGAACAGACCAATGCTTTGAAATTCATAACAGGGAGTGTGCAAGCGCACACCTTGTTAGAAGGGTAAATAATTGGGACGTAGCCTACATCTAGAGATCTAGAGGTCTATCCTGATTAAATTGGGACGCAACCTACATCTAGAGGTCTATCCTGATTAAATTGGGACGTAACCTACATCTAGAGGTCTAGAGGTCTATCCTGATTAAATTGGGACGTAACCTACATCTAGAGGTCTAGAGGTCTATCCTGATTAAATTGGGACGCAGCCTTCATCTAGAGGTCTAGAGGTCTATCCTGATTAAATTGGGACGCATCCTAAATCTAGAGATCTATCCTGATTAAATTGGGACGCAACCTAAATCTAGAGATCTATCCTGATTAAATTTGGACGTAGCCTACATTTAGAGGTCTATCCTGATTAAATTGGGACGCATCCTAAATCTAGAGATCTATCCTGATTAAATTGGGATGCATCCTAAATCTAGAGATCTATCCTGATTAAATTGGGACGCATCCTAAATCTAGAGATCTATCCTGATTAAATTGGGACGCATCCTAAATCTAGAGATCTATCCTGATTAAATTGGGACGCACCCTAAATCTAGAGATCTATCCTTACTTGCGTGGCTCGACCACCTCCTCAGTGACGTAGTTCAGGAAGTTCCAGCCGCTGAAGGCGAAGGAGGCCTGGAGGAAAGCCAGAGCTATCTGACCGACAGACGGGTCCCGTGTGAACTCAAACGCCTGACTGGGTCTCAGAGCATCATAGTGACCTGGTGGGAGGGAGACAGAGAGAGAGAGAGAGAGACACAGAGAGAGAGAGAGAGAGAGAGAGAGAGGTGGGAGGGAGAGAGAGAGAGAGAGAGAGAGAGAGAGAGAGAGAGAGAGAGAGAGAGACTAGATTAAGATTTTACTAATGAGGATTGCTTCTGTAATAACACACACCATCATCATCATCAACGCTGGTCGAGACCCTGGGTCTCGACCCCGCCCTGTGCAACTGGGTACTGGACTTCCTGACGGGCCGCCCCCAGGTGGTGAGGGTAGGCAACAACATCTCCACCCCGCTGATCCTCAACACTGGGGCCCCACAAGGGTGCGTTCTGAGCCCTCTCCTGATCATCATCACAGTCGAAAGAGACAGCAACTACAGTAGTGATTCAACATGTGTCCAGACGGAGAGATGGCCAGTATCCGATGGGGCTTGTTACAATCTGGGACATGATTCCAGACAGACTACTTCCTGATACACAGTGTTTAATGGCAGACAGACTACTTCCTGATACACAGTGTTTAATGGCAGACAGACTACTTCCTGATACACAGTGTTTAATGGCAGACAGACTACTTCCTGATACACAGTGTTTAATGGCAGACAGACTACTTCCTGATACACAGTGTTTAATGGCAGACAGACTACTTCCTGATACACAGTGTTTAATGGCAGACAGACTACTTCCTGATACACAGTGTTTAATGGCAGACAGACTACTTCCTGATACACAGTGTTTAATGGCAGACAGACTACTTCCTGATACACAGTGTTTAATGGCAGACAGACTACTTCCTGATACACAGTGTTTAATGGCAGACAGACTACTTCCTGATACACAGTGTTTAATGGCAGACAGACTACTTCCTGATACACAGTGTTTAATGGCAGACAGACTACTTCCTGATACACAGTGTTTAATGGCAGACAGACTACTTCCTGATACACAGTGTTTAATGGCAGACAGACTACTTCCTGATACACAGTGTTTAATGGCAGACAGACTACTTCCTGATACACAGTGTTTAATGGCAGACAGACTACTTCCTGATACACAGTGTTTAATGGCAGACAGACTACTTCCTGATACACAGTGTTTAATGGCAGACAGACTACTTCCTGATACACAGTGTTTAATGGCAGACAGACTACTTCCTGATACACAGTGTTTAATGGCAGACAGACTACTTCCTGATACACAGTGTTTAATGGCAGACAGACTACTTCCTGATACACAGTGTTTAATGGCAGACAGACTACTTCCTGATACACAGTGTTTAATGGCAGACAGCCTACTTCCTGATACACAGTGTTTAATGGCAGACAGACTACTTCCTGATACACAGTGTTTAATGGCAGACAGACTACTTCCTGATACACAGTGTTTAATGGCAGACAGACTACTTCCTGATACACAGTGTTTAATGGCAGACAGATCACAGTGTTTAATGGCAGACAGATCACAGTGTTTAATGGCAGACAGATCACACAGTGTTTAATGGTAGACAGATCACACAGTGTTTAATGGCAGACAGATCACACAGTGTTTAATGGCAGACAGATCACACAGTGTTTAATGGCAGACAGATCACACAGTGTTTAATTGGAAGACAGATCACACAGTGTTTAATGGCAGACAGATCACACAGTGTTTAATGGCAGACAGATCACAGTGTTTAATGGCAGACAGATCACACAGTGTTTAATGGCAGACAGATCACACAGTGTTTAATGGCAGACAGATCACACAGTGTTTAATTGGAAGACAGATCACACCGTGTTTAATGGCAGACAGATCACACAGTGTTTAATGGCAGACAGATCACAGTGTTTAATGGCAGACAGATCACACAGTGTTTAATGGGAAGACAGATCACACAGTGTTTAATTGGAAGACAGATCACACAGTGTTTAATTGGCAGACAGATCACACAGTGTTTAATGGTAGACAGAGCACACAGTGTTTAATGGCAGACAGATCACACAGTGTTTAATTGGCAGACAGATCACACAGTGTTTAATGGCAGACAGATCACAGTGTTTAATGGCAGACAGATCACACAGTGTTTAATGGCAGACAGATCACACAGTGTTTAATGGCAGACAGATCACACAGTGTTTAATTGGAAGACAGATCACACCGTGTTTAATGGCAGACAGATCACACAGTGTTTAATGGCAGACAGATCACAGTGTTTAATGGCAGACAGATCACACAGTGTTTAATGGGAAGACAGATCACACAGTGTTTAATTGGAAGACAGATCACACAGTGTTTAATGGCAGACAGAGCACACAGTGTTTAATGGCAGACAGATCACACAGTGTTTAATTGGCAGACAGATCACACAGTGTTTAATGTCAGACAGATCACACAGTGTTTAATGGCAGACAGATCACACAGTGTTTAATTGGCAGACAGATCACACAGTGTTTAATGGCAGACAGATCACACAGTGTTTAATGGCAGACAGATCACACAGTGTTTAATGGGAAGACAGATCACACAGTGTTTAATGGCAGACAGATCACACAGTGTTTAATGGCAGACACATCACAGTGTTTAATGGCAGACAGATCAGTGTTTAATGGCAGACAGATCACACAGTTGGACTGATGTGATATATAAAAGGGAGCACGCTCGGCTCACACTTTGTCTCTCTCTGGTTTCTACGATTCTTTCCCATGTCAGTCTGGAAGATTAGCTGAGACAACAGAACTTCTATTGGGTCACGAACGCTGCCTCTCTGGCTGCCTAAAATCCAGCCCAAACCGCATGAGGTCCAATGTCTGTATGTTTGATTCAGATCCCGAACGCTGCCTCTCTAAAGCCTTGTTCTACACTGCATGTTTTAGTGTTTTGGTGCTCAAATCAGTTTGGTTTTTCAAAATCCGTTTTGGAACACCGACTACTGTCCAAACAGAAAGTTACAAAGAGACCAAAATCAGAGTTCCTGTGTGTTCAGACTGTAGTAATTTGCTGTAACATGCTTACGCTAGTTGTCACGGTAACGGCGGGTGTGTGTGTGTGTGTGTGTGTGTGTGTGTGCAGTGGTGTTGGCCAATTGGTGGTTGTGCTTCCTCTCAGGTCAGACGTTGGTATGTGACAAGCTAAGGTGACAACAATGTCCGCCACGGACGTTTCCCAGGATTCTTTGCACATTCACAATCACGGTGTAAGAACTTTTAAAAAAAACGGTCCTATTTTTTTGTTTGTTGGCAAACCGCAACAGTCAACTAGCTCTCTAGCTAGTTGTTTAGTTTGCTAGCACACATTCACTCCTTTGTTTGTAAACAATGAACAAGCTAGTTAGCTACCATGTGTTCTTGTTAAACTGTAAACAGAGTAACTAGCGACTGACAAGATATGCCAAAAACTATCTAAATATCACTTGAGGGATAATAAATCAGATTTGATCGTTCAGATAGAAGTCGCACGGCCAGGAATCAGATCTGTATCTGATTTCAAACCATTATAAATGTGATGATGATTCCATGTGCTTTTTGGCTGTTCAGACTGCAAATCATGTATGCAAAACAAATATGATTGAGTCACTTCAAACTGCTAGTGTACAAGGCTAAACTACCTCCACCTGCATCTCTCCGCCTACCTCTCTCCGCCTGCCTCTCTCCGTCTGCCTCCCTCCGCCTGCCTCTCTCTCTCCGCCTGCCTCTCTCTCTCCGCCTGCCTCTCTCCGCCTGCCTCTCTCCGTCTGCATCTCTCCGCCTGCCTCTCTCTCTCCGCCTGCCTCTCTCCGCCTGCCTCTCTCCGTCTGCATCTCTCCGCCTGCCTCTCTCTCTCCGCCTGCCTCTCTCTCTCCGCCTGCCTCTCTCTCTCCGCCTGCCTCTCTCTCTCCGCCTGCCTCTCTCTCTCCGCCTGCCTCTCTCTCTCCGCCTGCCTCTCTCCGTCTGCATCTCTCCGCCTGCCTCTCTCCGCCTGCCTCTCTCCGCCTGCCTCTCTCCGCCTGCCTCTCTCCGCCTGCCTCTCTCCGCCTGCCTCTCTCCGCCTGCCTCTCTCCGCCTGCCTCTCTCCGCCTGCCTCTCTCTCTCCGTCTGCATCTCTCCGCCTGCCTCTCTCCGCCTGCCTCTCTCCGCCTGCCTCTCTCCGTCTGCATCTCTCCGCCTGCCTCTCTCCGCCTGCCTCTCTCCGCCTGCCTCTCTCCGCCTGCCTCTCTCTGCCTGCCTCTCTCCGCCTGCCTCTCTCCGCCTGCCTCTAACCCTCCCCAAACTGGACAGGGCCCAGTGACTGTATGATAGTGATAGGGATAGGGCTAACTAGACAGTTAGATAGTCAATTTCCCCTTTTCATCTCCCACCTCTACGGGGCAGCAGCCACCAGGCCAGGAGTTTAATCTCCCAGATGCCACCAGGCCAGGAGTTTAATCTCCCAGCAGCCACCAGGCCAGGAGTTTCATCTCCCAGCAGCCACCAGGTCAGGAGCAGGAGGGAGCAGAGGAAGGGTTGTTAAGGGTGTGATCACTCCCAGGTGATTATTGATCTGAGAAGCTGATTGATGGAAGCCTCCTGACGTGGCAGGATTCATATTGGATGTTAGTTTTCTTTTGGACAGGATCAGATCTGCCTGTTGTATAATATCGTTTTGTCAACCATTTGAACATTGATAAGCTGCTTGGTTTCAGCTGAACTCCCCTGGACTCCTGGTAAGTCATCTCCTTCATCTACACCAGGGGTTAGTAAGACTCTCTGTGATTCAGGCGTCTGTAACAGTAGCGTCAAAGATCTTTATAACTAACCCAAGATAGAGCACAGCCTGTCGTTTCCAATGGGAGTAAATTAATCATAGTGGGCAGAACAAGTAAGGAGGTGGGCAGAGCCAAGCATGAGGAGTTAGCGAGATTCTATTGGTGCATTCTAGCATGTATTTGCATATTTCTGTTAGGGAACGCCTACTTTGTGAAGTGAGCGTGTGTGAAATAACTCAATTCGCCCTTTTTCGCTCTTTCTGAAGAACTCAATTTTTTAAAACTTTGACAAAGAGTAAAGTCTACAAAACGTAGTCCACTCTGTTCATAACAGACTAGAGTTTTGGAAACAAAAAAAAAATGTATTGAGATCAAATGTTTAATCAATGAGAAAATGTACAGAATGTCAGCCAAAATAACATCTCACGCCATCTTTTCCCCACTGCCAGCCACTGGGCTTCCTCTCATCACCATCTTTCCCCCACTGCCAGCCACTGGGCTTCCTCTCATCACCATCTTTCCCCCACTGCCAGCCACTGGACTTCCTCTCATCACCATCTTTCCCCCACTGCCAGCCACTGGGCTTCCTCTCATCACCATATTTCCCCCACTGCCAGCCACTGGGCTTCCTCTCATCACCATCTTTCCCCCACTACCAGCCACTGGGCTTCCTCTCATCACCATCTTTCCCCCACTGCCAGCCACTGGACTTCCTCTCATCACCATCTTTTCCCAGCTACCAGCCACTGGGCTTCCTCTCATCACCATCTTTCCCCCACTGCCAGCCACTGGGCTTCCTCTCATCACCATATTTCCCCCACTACCAGCCACTGGGCTTCCTCTCATCACCATCTTTTCCCAGCTACCAGCCACTGGACTTCCTCTCATCACCATCTTTCCCCCACTACCAGCCACTGGGCTTCCTCTCATCACCATCTTTCCCCCACTGCCAGCCACTGGGCTTCCTCTCATCACCATATTTCCCCCACTACCAGCCACTGGGCTTCCTCTCATCACCATCTTTCCCCCACTGCCAGCCACTGGACTTCCTCTCATCACCATCTTTCCCCCACTGCCAGCCACTGGGCTTCCTCTCATCACCATCTTTTCCCAGCTACCAGCCACTGGGCTTCCTCTCATCACCATCTTTCCCCCACTACCAGCCACTGGGCTTCCTCTCATCACCATCTTTTCCCAGCTACCAGCCACTGGACTTCCTCTCATCACCATCTTTCCCCCACTGCCAGCCACTGGGCTTCCTCTCATCACCATATTTCCCCCACTGCCAGCCACTGGACTTCCTCTCATCACCATCTTTCCCCCACTGCCAGCCACTGGGCTTCCTCTCATCACCATATTTCCCCCACTGCCAGCCACTGGGCTTCCTCTCATCACCATATTTCCCCCACTGCCAGCCACTAGGCTTCCTCTCATCACCATCTTTCCCCCACTGCCAGCCACTGGGCTTCCTCTCATCACCATCTTTGGTAGTGAATGGAAACGCCAACAAAAAGCTTCACATGTATAATATCTGGCTCGTTTTTCTATCTGTGGTAGTGTCTATACACGTCCACCAGGTGGAAGCAGAGGCTATTCATTTCCTCACTCCTGTCATTTGACCTGAAGTTAATGACTGTAATCAGTATGGTGAGGAGCATCCTAAAGAAGCAGTTGAAACTCACATTTATCCTGTGATTCAGAGACAATTATAAGGTTCAACCTCTGTGTGTGTGTCCGTGTGTCTCAGACCTCTGTGTGTTGGTCCGTGTGTCTCAGACCTCTGTGTGTGTTTGTCCGTGTGTCTCAGACCTCTGTGTGTTGGTCCGTGTGTCTCAGACCTCTGTGTGTTTGTCCGTGTGTCTCAGACCTCTGTGTGTTTTTGTAGTTTTTCAAGTGATTGCCTATCCAATATACAGTGTCTAAGGGGTCATATTGCACTTCCTAAGGCTTCCACTAGATGTCAACAGTCTTTAGAACCTTTTTTCAGGCTTCTACTGTGAAGGGGGGCTGAATGAGATGGGATTGAGTCAGGTGTCTGGCAGAGAGCCACGGGCTCGTGACACGCGGTCATGAGAGAGTTAGCTCGCGTTCCTTTGCTTTTCTACAGACAAAGGAATTCTCTGGTTGGGACATTATTGAAGATTTATGATAAAAACATCCTAAAGATTGATTCTATACTACGCTTGACATGTTTCTACGACCAGTAATATAACTTTTTGGACTTTTCATCCGACCTTTCCGCTGGACCTGCACGCGCGTATGGATTTGTTTACCAAACACCCTAACAAAAGGATGGACATAAATGATCAACTTTATCGAACAAATCAAACATTTATGGTGGAACGGGGATTCCTGGGAGTGCATTCTGATGAAGATCATCAAAGATAAGTGAATATTTATAATGCTATTTCTGACTAATGTTGACTCCACAACATGGTGGAAATCTGTTTGGGCTGTTTTGGGCTCTGAGCGCCGTACTCAGATTATTGCATGGTTTGCTTTTTCCGTAAAGTTATTTTTAAATCTGACACAGCGGTTGCATTAAGGAGAAGAGTATCTAAAATTCCATGCATAACAGTTGTATCTTTTATCAATGTTTATTTTGAGTATTTCTGTAAATTGATGTGGCTCTCTGCAAAATCACTGCATGTTTTGGAACTACTGAACATAACACGTCAATGTAAAATGCAATTTTTGTATATAAATATGAACTTTATCGAACTAAACATACATGTATTGTGTAACATGAAGTCCTATGAGTGTCCTCTGATGAAGATCATCAAAGGTTAGCGATTCATTTTATCTCTATTTGTGCTTTTTGTGACTCCTCTCTTTGGCTGGAAAAATGGCTGTGTTTTTCCGGTGACTTGGTGGTGACCTAACATAATCATTTGTGGAGCATTCGCTGTAAAGCATTTTTGAAATCAGACACTGTGACTGGATTAACGAGAATTGTATCTTTAAAATGGTGCCTAATACTTGTTTGTTTGAGAAATTAGATTTATTAGATTTCTGTTGTTCGAATTTGGAGCCCCGCTAGCGGAACCCCGTTCCCAGACAGGTTAAACATAACTGATAACTACAGATATGTAGAATGATTTGGCAACAGAACTGTGTGTGCCTGCCTGCATACGAGTGTGTGTGTGTGTGTGTGTGTGTGTGTGTGTGTGTGTGTGTGTGTGTGTGTGTGTGTGTGTGTGTGTCCTCACCTCTGCAGATCTGCACCAGTCCCACAGCTATGATGAGTCCCAGAGCCAGCAACTTGGCCACCGTGAACACGTCCTGGATCCTGGTGGCCCAGCGCACGCTGGAACAGTTTACCCACGTCAGGAACACTGGGGCAGAGAGAAAGAGAGAGATGACTAACCATATACTCTAACCAGGAACACTGGAGCTGTTTACCCACGCCATGTACTCTAAACTAGGAACACTGGGACAGAGAGGTGACTAACCATGTACTCTAACCCAGGAACACTGGGACAGAGAGATGACTAACCCAGGACCACTGGGACAGAGAGGTGACTAACCATGTACTCTAACCCAGGAACACTGGGACAGAGAGGTGACTAACCATGTACTCTAACCCAGGAACACTGGGACAGAGAGATGACTAACCATGTACTCTAACCCAGGAACACTGGGACAGAGAGGTGACTAACCATGTACTCTAACCCAGGAACACTGGGACAGAGAGACAGAGAGGTGACTAACCATGTACTCTAACCCAGGAACACTGGGACAGAGAGGTGACTAACCATGTACACTAACCCAGGAACACTGGGACAGAGAGACAGAGAGGTGACTAACCATGTACTCTAACCCAGGAACACTGGGACAGAGAGACAGAGATGTGACTAACCATGTACTCTAACCCAGGAACACTGGGACAGAGACAGAGAGGTGACTAACCCAGGAACCCTGGGAGAGAGAGGTGACTAACCCAGGAACACTGGGACAGAGAGAGGTGACTAACCATGTACTCTAACCCAGGACCACTGAGACAGAGAGGTGACTAACCATGTACACTAACCCAGGAACACTAGGACAGAGAGACAGAGAGGTGACTAACCATGTACTCTAACCCAGGAACACTGGGACAGAGAGATGACTAACCATGTACTCTAACCCAGGAACAGAGAGACAGAGAGAGGTGACTAACCATGTACTCTAACCCAGGAACACTGGGACAGAGAGACAGAGAGGTGACTAACCATGTACTCTAACCCAGGAACACTGGGACAGAGAGATGACTAACCATGTACTCTAACCCAGGAACAGAGAGACAGAGAGAGGTGACTAACCATGTACTCTAACCCAGGAACACTGGGACAGAGAGGTGACTAACCATGTACTCTAACCCAGGAAAACTGGGACAGAGAGACAGAGAGGTGACTAACCATGTACTCTAACCCAGGAACACTGGGACAGAGAGGTGACTAACCATGCACTCTAACCCAGGAACACTGGGACAGAGAGACAGAGAGGTGACTAACCATGTACACTCTAACCCAGGAACACTGGGACAGAGAGACAGAGAGGTGACTAACCATGTACACTAACCCAGGAACACTGGGACAGAGAGGTGACTAACCATGTACTCTAACCCAGGAACACTGGGACAGAGAGGTGACTAACCATGTACACTAACCCAGGAACACTGGGACAGAGAGGTGACTAACCATGTACTCTAACCCAGGAACACTGGGACAGAGAGACAGAGAGGTGACTAACCATGTACACTAACCCAGGAACACTGGGACAGAGCGACAGAGAGGTGACTAACCATGTACACTAACCCAGGAACACTGGGACAGAGAGGTGACTAACCATGTACTCTAACCCAGGAACACTGGGACAGAGCGACAGAGAGGTGACTAACCATGTACACTCTAACCCAGGAACACTGGGACAGAGAGACAGAGAGGTGACTAACCATGTACACTAACCCAGGAACACTGGGACAGAGAGGTGACTAACCATGTACTCTAACCCAGGAACACTGGGACAGAGCGACAGAGAGGTGACTAACCATGTACACTCTAACCCAGGAACACTGGGACAGAGAGACAGAGAGGTGACTAACCATGTACTCTAACCCAGGAACACTGGAACAGAGAGGTGACTAACCATGTACTCTAACACAGGAACACTGGGACAGAGAGGTGACTAACCATGTACTCTAACCCAGGAACACTGGGACAGAGAGACAGAGAGGTGACTAACCATTTACACTAACCCAGGAACACTGGGACAGAGAGACAGAGAGGTGACTAACCATGTACTCTAACCCAGGAACACTGGAACAGAGAGGTGACTAACCATGTACACTAACCCAGGAACACTGGGACAGAGAGGTGACTAACCATGTACTCTAACCCAGGAACACTGGGACAGAGAGACAGAGAGGTGACTAACCATGTACTCTAACCCAGGAACACTGGGACAGAGAGGTGACTAACCATGTACTCTAACCCAGGAACACTGGAACAGAGAGGTGACTAACCATGTACACTAACCCAGGAACACTGGGACAGAGAGGTGACTAACCATGTACTCTAACCCAGGAACACTGGGACAGAGAGACAGAGAGGTGACTAACCATGTACACTCTGACTCTAAATCACTTTTTAATATGAAGAAGGACTTGCTAAAACATTCAGCAATTGTGACCCTCTGTGATTTCTAGGAGGACTTTAACCAACTTATCCCCCAAAATGTCTCTAGGTTTCACCATCATTGAAATGCCACAGTTATTTTGTTGCTTCCAAAAAGGGATTTCTGAATATTATTAATTATTTCATAGTGATTAATTTACGTCTGTCCCTCGTGTTAATGTAAACCCTGTTATTCTGTCCCTCATGTTAATGTCAACCCTGTTATTCTGTCCCTCATGTTAATGTCAACCCTGTTATTCTGTCCCTCATGGTCAACCCTGTTACTCTGTCCCTCATGTTAAGGTCAACCCTGTTATTCTGTCCTTCATGTTAATGTCAACCCTGTTACTCTGTCCCTCGTGTTAAGGTCAACCCTGTTACTCTGTCCCTCATGTTAAGGTCAACCCTGTTATTCTGTCCCTCATGTTAATGTCAACCCTGTTACTCTGTCCCTCATGTTAAGGTCAACCCTGTTATTCTGTCCTTCATGTTAATGTCAACCCTGTTACTCTGTCCCTCGTGTTAAGGTCAACCCTGTTACTCTGTCCCTCATGTTAAGGTCAACCCTGTTACTCTGTCCCTCATGGTCAACCCTGTTACTCTGTCCCTCATGGTCAACCCTGTTACTCTGTCCCTCATGTTAACGTCAACCCTGTTATTATGTCCCTCATGTTAAGGTCAACCCTGTTATTCTGTCCCTCATGTTAATGTCAACCCTGTTATTCTGTCCCTCATGTTAATGTCAACCCTGTTATTCTGTCCCTCATGTTAATGTCAACCCTGTTACTCTGTCCCTCATGTTAATGTCAACCCTGTTATTCTGTCCCTCATGGTCAACCCTGTTACTCTGTCCCTCATGTTAAGGTCAACCCTGTTATTCTGTCCTTCATGTTAAGGTCAACCATGTTACTCTGTCCCTCATGTTAAGGTCAACCCTGTTAATCTGTCCCTCATGTTAAGGTCAACCCTGTTATTCTGTCCCTCATGTTAAGGTCAACCCTGTTATTCTGTCCCTCATGTTAATGTCAACCCTGTTACTCTGTCCCTCATGTTAATGTTTTTCCCTGTTATTCTGTCCCTCATGTTAATGTCAACCCTGTTACTCTGTCCCTCATGTTAATGTCAACCCTGTTACTCTGTCCCTCATGTTAATGTTAATGGGGAGTGATGAGCTCTACAGCAGAGTCTCACAACTCAATCGCTGGTTGAAAACTGTTTTCTGCCCCTCCCAAAATATAGAATTTGTAGATAATTGTCCCTCTTTCTGGGACTCACCCACAAACAGGACCAAGCCTGACCTGCTGAGGAGTGACGGACTCCATCCTAGCTGGAGGGGTGCTCTCATTTTATCTACCAACATAGACAGGGCTCTAACTCCTCTAGCTCCACAATGAAATAGGGTGCAGGCCAGGCAGCAGGCTGTTAGCCAGCCTGCCAGCATAGTGGAGTCTGCCACTAGCACAGTCAGTGTAGTCAGCTCAGCTATCACCATTGAGACCGTGTCTTTGCCTCGACCTAGGTTGGGCAAAACTAAACATGGCGGTGTTCGCCTTAGCAATCTCACTAGGATAAAGACCACCTCCATTCCTGTCATTATTGAAAGAGATCATGATACCTCACATCTCAAAATAGGGCTACTTAATGTTAGATCCCTGATCACTGATCATAATCTTGATGTGATTGGCCTGACTGAAACATGGCTTAAGCCTGATGAATTTACTGTGTTAAATGAGGCCTCACCTCCTGGCTACACTAGTGACCATATCCCCCGTGCATCCCGCAAAGGCGGAGGTGTTGCTAACATTTACGATAGCAAATTTAAATTTACAAAAAAAAAATGATGACGTTTTCGTCTTTTGAGCTTCTAGTCATGAAATCTATGCAGCCTACTCAATCACTTTTTATAGCTACTGTTTACAGGCCTCCTGGGCCATATACAGCGTTCCTCACTGAGTTCCCTGAATTCCTATCGGACCTTGTAGTCATAGCAGATAATATTCTAATCTTTGGTGACTTTAATATTCACATGGAAAAGTCCACAGACCCACTCCAAAAGGCTTTCGGAGCCATCATCGACTCAGTGGGTTTTGTCCAACATGTCTCTGGACCCACTCACTGTCACAGTCATACGCTGGACCTAGTTTTGTCCCATGGAATAAATGTTGTGGATCTTAATGTTTTTCCTCATAATCCTGGACTATCGGACCACCATTTTATTACGTTTGCAATTGCAACAAATAATCTGCTCAGACCCCAACCAAGGATCATCAAAAGTCGTGCTATAAATTCACAGACAACACAAAGATTCCTTGATGTCCTTCCAGATTCCCTCTGTCTACCCAAGGACGCCAGAGGACAAAAATCAGTTAACCACCTAACTGAGGAACTCAATTTAACCTTGCGCAATACCCTAGATGCAGTTGCACCCCTAAAAACTAAAAACATTTCTCATAAGAAACTAGCTCCCTGGTACACAGAAAATACCCGAGCTCTGAAGCAAGCTTCCAGAAAATTGGAACGGAAATGGCGCCACACCAAAATGGAAGTCTTCCGACTAGCTTGGAAAGACAGTACTGTGCAGTACCGAAGAGCCCTTACTGCTGCTCGATCATCCTATTTTTCTAACTTAATTGAGGAAAATAAGAACAATCCGAAATTCCTTTTTGATACTGTCGCAAAGCTAACTAAAAAGCAGCATTCCCCAAGAGAGGATGACTTTCACTTTAGCAGTGATAAATTCATGAACTTCTTTGAGGAAAAGATTATGATTATTAGAAAGCAAATTACGGACTCCTCCTTAAATCTGCGTATTCCTTCAAAGCTCAGTTGTCCTGAGTCTGCACAACTCTGCCAGGACCTAGGATCAAGAGAGACGCTCAAGTGTTTTACTACTATATCTCTTGACACAATGATGAAAATAATCATGGCCTCTAAACCTTCAAGCTGCATACTGGACCCTATTCCAACTAAACTACTGAAAGAGCTGCTTCCTGTGCTTGGCCCTCCTATGTTGAACATAATAAACGGCTCTCTATCCACCGGATGTGTACCAAACTCACTAAAAGTGGCAGTAATAAAGCCTCTCTTGAAAAAGCCAAACCTTGACCCAGAAAATATAAAAAACTATCGGCCTATATCGAATCTTCCATTCCTCTCAAAAATTTTAGAAAAGGCTGTTGCGCAACAACTCACTGCCTTCCTGAAGACAAACAATGTATACGAAATGCTTCAGTCTGGTTTTAGACCCCATCATAGCACTGAGACGGCACTTGTGAAGGTGGTAAATTACATTTTAATGGCATCGGACCGAGGCTCTGCACCTGTCCTCGTGCTCATAGACCTTAGTGCTGCTTTTGATACCATCGATCACCACATTCTTTTGGAGAGATTGGAAACCCAAATTGGTCTACACGGACAAGTTCTGGCCTGGTTTAGATCTTATCTGTCGGAAAGATATCAGTTTGTCTCTGTGAATGGTTTGTCCTCTGACAAATCAACTGTAAATTTCGGTGTTCCTCAAGGTTCCGTTTTAGGACCACTATTGTTTTCACTATATATTTTACCTCTTGGGGATGTTATTCGAAAACATAATGTTAACTTTCACTGCTATGCGGATGACACACAGCTGTACATTTCAATGAAACATGGTGAAGCCCCAAAATTGCCCTCGCTAGAAGCATGTGTTTCAGACATAAGTAAGTGGATGGCTGCAAACTTTCTACTTTTAAACTCGGACAAAACAGAGATGCTTGTTCTAGGTCCCAAGAAACAAAGAGATCTTCTGTTGAATCTGACAATTCATCTTAATGGTTGTACAGTCGTCTCAAATAAAACTGTGAAGGACCTCGGCGTTACTCTGGACCCTGAACTCTCATTTGAAGAACATATCAAGACCATTTCAAGGACAGCTTTTTTCCATCTACGTAACATTGCAAAAATCAGAAACTTTCTGTCCTAAAATGATGCAGAAAAATTAATGCATGCTTTTGTCACTTCTAGGTTAGACTACTGCAATGCTCTACTTTCCGGCTACCCGGATAAAGCACTAAATAAACTTCAGTTAGTGCTAAATACGGCTGCTAGAATCCTGACTAGAACCCAAACATTTTATCATATTACTCCAGTGCTAGCCTCTCTACACTGGCTTCCTGTCAAAGCAAGGGCTGATTTCAAGGTTTTACTGCTAACCTACAAAGCATTACATGGGCTTGCTCCTACCTATCTCTCTGATTTGGTCCTGCCGTACATACCTACACGTACGCTACAGTCACAAGACGCAGGCCTCCTAATTGTCCCTAGAATTTCTAAGCAAACAGCTGGAGGCAGGGCTTTCTCCTATAGAGCTCCATTTTTATGGAACGGTCTGCCTACCCATGTCAGAGATGCAAACTCGGTCTCAACCTTCAAGTCTCTACTGAAGACTCATCTCTTCAGTGGGTCAAAGGATTGAGTGTAGTCTGACCCAGGAGTGGGAAGGTGAACGGAAAGGCTCTGGAGCAACGAACCGCCCTTGCTGTCTCTGCCTGGCCGGTTCCCCTCTTTCCACTGGGATTCTCTGCCTCTAACCCTATTACAGGGGCTGAGTCACTGGCTTACTGGGGCTCTCTCATGCCGTCCCTGGAGGGGGTGCGTCACCTGAGTGGGTTGATTCACTGATGTGGTCATCCTGTCAGGGTTGGCACCCCCGAACACAACATGTCAACCCCCCCGTTACCCGTAGATAGACAGGCTAGGCATGTTCTACCAACAACAACAAATCATGTGTGTCTCTCCCTGTTGCACAATTCAAGCTTCAATTCCACCTGTCTGAAGGGTATCTATGGCTGATTTAAGATAAAATCATCAACCCTGGTACAGTCAACCCTGTTTACGGTCAATCCTGTTACGGTCAACCCTGTTTACGGTCAACCCTGTTACGGTCAACCCTGTTTATAGTCAACCCTGGTACAGTCAACCCTGGTACAGCCAACCCTGGTACAGTCAACCCTGATACAGTCAACCCTGTTTAGAGTCAACCCTGATACAGTCAACCCTGTTTACGGTCAACCCTGTTACAGTCAACCCTGATACAGTCAACCCTGATACAGTCAACCCTGATACAGTCAACCCTGATACAGTCAACTCTGATACGGTCAACCCTGTTTACGGTCAACCCTGTTTACGGTCAACCCTGTTTATGATCATGGTACAGGCTGTCTGGTCTGGTACAGGCTGTCTGGTACAGGCTGTCTGGTCTGGTACAGGCTGTCTGGTCTGGTACAGGCTGTCTGGTACAGGCTGTATGGTCTGGTACAGGCTGTATGATCATGGTACAGGCTGTCTGGTCTGGTACAGGCTGTATGATCATGGTACAGGCTGTCTGGTACAGGCTGTCTGGTCTGGTACAGGCTGTATGGTCTGGTACAGGCTGTATGGTCTGGTACAGGCTGTATGATCATGGTACAGGCTGTCTGGTCTGGTACAGGCTGTCTGTTCTGGTACAAGCTGTCTGGTCTGGTACAGGCTGTCTGGTCTGGTACAGGCTGTCTGTTCTGGTACAAGCTGTATGGTCTGTTACAGGCTGTATGGTCTGGTACAGGCTGTATGGTAAGGCTGTGTGGTCTGGTACAGGCTGTATGGTCTGGTACAGGCTGTATGGTAAGGCTGTATGATCTGGTACCGGCTGTATGGTCTGGTACAGGCTGTATGGTCTGTTACAGGCTGTCTGGTATGTTACAAGCTGTATGGTCTGGTACAGGCTGTATGGTCTGGTACATGCTGTATGGTCTGGTACAGGCTGTATGGTCTGGTACAGGCTGTATGGTCTGGTACAGGCTGTATGGTAAGGCTGTATGATCTGGTACCGGCTGTATGGTCTGTTACAAGCTGTATGGTCTGGTACAGGCTGTATGGTAAGGCTGTATGGTAAGGCTGTATGGTGAGGCTGTATGGTAAGGCTGTATGGTAAGGCTGTATGGTGAGGCTGTATGGTAAGGCTGTATGGTCTGGTACAGGCTGTATGGTAAGGCTGTGTGGTCTGGTACAGGCTGTATGGTCTGGTACAGGCTGTATGGTAAGACTGTATGGTAAGACTGTATGGTAAGGCTGTATGGTGAGGCTGTATGATCCTGGTACAGAGAAACATGAGCTCATCACAATAATTAAACAAAATGTCAAACTGTTAGGCCATTACACCACTTTATCATTACCACATGACAGACGCATGACAAATTAGAAAATAGACGGGAACATGGGTGGTACAGCTCTCTCTCTCTCTCTCTCTCTCTCTCTCTCTCTCTTCTCTACCCTTCTCTACCCTTCTCTACCCTTCTCTCTCTCTCTCTCTCTCTGTCTCTCTCTCTCTGTCTCTCTCTCTCTCTCTTCTCTTCCCTCTCCCCTCTCTCCTCTCTCTCCTCTCTTCCCTCTCCTCTCCTCCCTCTCTCCTCTCTTCCCTCTCTCCTCTCTTCCCTCTTCCCTCTCTCCTCTCTCCTCTCTTCCCTCTTCCCTCTCTCCTCTCTCCTCTTTTCCCTCTCTCCTCTCTTCCCTCTCTCCTCTCTTCCCTCTCTCCTCTCCTCTCTCTCCTCTCTTCCCTCTCTCCTCTCTTCCCTCTCTCCTCTCCTTTTTCTGTCGATCTGGAACGACACAAGTGGAGTCACAAGTTCCATTGCAGGAAGTGAGTGAGTTTAGAGGGAGGGGCACGACGTGGCTAATCAGAACAGCATGGCTGGGCTGGCAGAGGGCCTGTCTGGGTGTCTCGTATCCCTCCAGTCAGAGGGCTCTATGTCATCTGCTGCATGGTGGTGATACACCCGGTAATCACCAGTGGGAGACACACATTAAACTGAACTGAAACAGAGGAAACTTGGCCTAGTATTGAATCAGCTGTGTTTCTGTAGGTGTAGGCTGACCCACGTATTATTATCCACGCAGACCAACAGAGACGCTGGTCTCGGGTCAGTTTCCTTCTTCATTTTCCCCCGTCTAATGGTTAAGGTTACGGTTGGAGGAATCTGATCCTAGATCTGTAGCTATCTATATCAGTGTAGTGTAGTCCCGTGTAGTATGTTACCACTTCCTGTGTCAATGTGTTTAGTAACAGCAGCAGCAAGCTGGGACACAGCAGGTTGTCTGTCCCCAGGGAGAGGAGGGTGGTAGAGGGGGGCAGGAGGAGGCAGGAGAGGGGTAGAGGGGGGCAGGAGGAGGCCCTGTCCCCAGGGAGAGGAGGGTGCACAGGGGTTAAGGGGGAGAGGAGGGGGTCCTGTCCTCAGGGAGAGGAGGGTGCACAGGGGTTACGGGGGGCAGGAGAAGGCAGGAGAGGGTATGAGGGGGGCAGGAGGAGGCAGGAGAGGGTATGAGGGACAGGAGAGGGTTAGAGGGGGGCAGGAGTGAGGTAGAGGGGGGAAGGAGGAGGCAGGAGAGGGTATGAGGAGGCAGGAGAGGGTATGAGGAGGCAGGAGAGGGTATGAGAAGGCAGGAGAGGGGTAGAGGGGGCAAGAGGAGGCAGGAGAGGTTATGAGGGGACAGGAGAGGGGTAGAAGGGGCAGGAGGAGGCAGGAGAGGGTATGAGGGGACAGGAGAGGGGTAGAGGGGGGCAGGAGAGGGTAGGGGGGGGGGGGCAGGAGAGGAGTAGAGGGGTGCAGGGGGTTTGAGACAGGCACCACTCCCTCTACTTCATCCATCACAGATGTGCCGGCTCCCCAAAGAGAGTCAGTCAGTCCTCCTAACCCCCCAAAATATACTGCTTCCTCCCCAAAGAGAGTCTGTCAGACCCCCTAACCCCCCAAAATATACTGCTTCCTCCCCAAAGAGAGTCTGTCAGTCCTCCTAACCCCCCAAAATAAACTGCTTCCTCCCCAAAGAGAGTCAGTCAGTCCTCCTAACCCCCCAAAATAAACTGCTTCCTCCCCAAAGAGAGTCAGTCAGTCCTCCTAACCCCCCAAAATAAACTGCTTCCTCCCCAAAGAGAGTCTGTCAGACCCCCTAACCCCCCAAAATATACTGCTTCCTCCCCAAAGAGAGTCTGTCAGTCCTCCTAACCCCCCAAAATAAACTGCTTCCTCCCCAAAGAGAGTCTGTCAGTCCTCCTAACCCCCCAAAATATACTGCTTCCTCCCCAAAGAGAGTCTGTCAGTCCTCCTAACCCCCCAAAGAGAGTCTTTCAGTCCTCCTAACCCCCCAAAGAGAGTCTGTCAGACCTCCTAACCCCCCAAAATATACTGCTTCCTCCCCAAAGAGAGTCTGTCAGTCCTCCTAACCCCCCAAAATATACTGCTTCCTCCCCAAAGAGAGTCTGTCAGTCCTCCTAACCCCCCAAAGAGAGTCTTTCAGTCCTCCTAACCCCCCAAAGAGAGTCTGTCAGTCCTCCTAACCCCCCAAAGAGAGTCTGTCAGACCTCCTAACCCCCCAAAATAAACTGCTTCCGATGCAGACAAATAAAACCCAGGGGACAAGAAATGGCACCCGATTCCCTATATAGTGTACTACGATCCAAAGTAGTGCACTATATAGGGAATAGGGTGCCATAGGGCACTGGTCTAAAGTAGTGCACTATGTAGGGAATAGGGTGCCATAGGGCTCTGATCTAAAGTAGTGCACTATATAGGGAATAGGTATCTGGTCTAAAGTAGTGCACTATATAGGGAATAGGGTGCCATAGGGCTCTGGTATAAAGTAGTGCACTATATAGGGAATAGGGTGCCATAGGGTTCTGGTCTAAAGTAGTGCACTATATAGGGGATAGGGTTCCATTTGGGAAAACCCTGGCCTTTAAGAAGGCACCAGATTGTTGGCCCGTTGGCCCGTTGGCCCGTTGAACGCCCATTGGCCCGTTGGCCCGGTGTCACAGCGGTGTGGTCCCATTAACCTCGTGGCAATGGGAAAGGGCATCAGACCGGGTCAGTGTACTGAAGGGTTACATTCCCTGTGACTTTGTGACCCTGTGATGACCTGGCCGAGCCACGAAACCTATCCAGATATAGTATATTATCTCAGTGACTGTAGCTACTAAGACAGAGGCAGGGTAGTTAGAACCAGTGAGGACTGAGGAGTTGTAGCTACTAAGACAGAGACAGGGTAGTTAGAACCAGTGAGGACTGAGGAGTTGTAGCTACTAAGACAGAGACAGGGTAGTTAGAACCAGTGAGGACTGAGGAGTTGTAGCTACTAAGACAGAGACAGGGTAGTTAGAACCAGTGAGGACTGAGGAGTTGTAGCTACTAAGACAGAGGCAGGGTAGTTAGAACCAGTGAGGACTGAGGAGTTGTAGCTACTAAGACAGAGACAGGGTAGTTAGAACCAGTGAGGACTGAGGAGTTGTAGCTACTAAGACAGAGACAGGGTAGTTAGAACCACTGAGGAGTTGTAGCTACTAAGACAGAGGCAGGGTAGTTAGACCCTATGTCTTAGTAGCTACAACTCCTCAGTCCTCACTGGTTCTAACTACCCTAAATGACTCTCTACTGTAAGTCTCTCTGGATCAGAGAGTCTGTTAAATGACTCTCTACTGTAAGTCTCTCTGGATCAGAGAGTCTGTTAAATGACTCTCTACTGTAAGTCTCTCTGGATCAGAGAGTCTGTTAAATGACTCCCTACTGTAAGTCTCTCTGGATCAGAGAGTCTGTTAAATGACTCTCTACTGTAAGTCTCTCTGGATCAGAGAGTCTGTTAAATGACTCTCTACTGTAAGTCTCTCTGGATCAGAGAGTCTGTTAAATGACTCTCTACTGTAAGTCTCTCTGGATCAGAGAGTCTGTTAAATGACTCTCTACTGTAAGTCTCTCTGGATCAGAGAGTCTGTTAAATGACTCTCTACTGTAAGTCTCTCTGGATCAGAGAGTCTGTTAAATGACTCCCTACTGTAAGTCTCTCTGGATCAGAGAGTCTGTTAAATGACTCTCTACTGTAAGTCTCTCTGGATCAGAGAGTCTGTTAAATGACTCTCTACTGTAAGTCTCTCTGGATCAGAGAGTCTGTTAAATGACTCTCTACTGTAAGTCTCTGGATCAGAGAGTCTGTTAAATGACTCTCTACTGTAAGTCTCTCTGGATCAGAGAGTCTGTTAAATGACTCTCTACTGTAAGTCTCTCTGGATCAGAGAGTCTGTTAAATGACTCCCTACTGTAAGTCTCTCTGGATCAGAGAGTCTGTTAAATGACTCTCTACTGTAAGTCTCTCTGGATCAGAGAGTCTGTTAAATGACTCTCTACTGTAAGTCTCTCTGGATCAGAGAGTCTGTTAAATGTGGAAATGATTGGGCGGCAGGTAGCCTAGTGGTTAGAGTGTTGGACTAGTAACCGAAAGGTTGCAAGTTCAAACCCCCGAGCTGACAAGGTACAAATCTGTCGTTCTGCCCCTGAACAGGCAGTTAACCCACTGTTCCTAAACCAGTTAATCCACTCTTCCTAGGCTGTCATTGAAAATAATAATTTGTTCTTAACTGACTTGTTAAATAAAGGTACAAAATTATAATAAGAGGAACTGATGAAGCACCACCCAGTTTAGACATCACACCTTGGGTATTCTACTACCACACCTTGGGTATTCTACTACCACACCTTGGGTATTCTACTACCACACCTTGGGTATTCTACTACCACACCTTGGGTATTCTACTACCACACCTTGGGTATTCTACTACCACACCTTGGGTATTCTACTACCACACCTTGGGTATTCTACTGCCATACCTTGGGTATTCTACTACCACACCTTGGGTATTCTACTACCACACCTTGGGTATTCTACTACCACACCTTGGGTATTCTACTGCCACACCTTGAGTATTCTACTACCACACCTTGGGTATTCTACTGCCACACCTTGGGTATTCTACTACCACACCTTGGGTATTCTACTACCACACCTTGGGTATTCTACTGCCACACCTTGGGTATTCTACTACCACACCTTGGGTTTTCTACTACCACACCTTGGGTATTCTACTACCACACCTTGGGTATTCTACTACCACACCTTGGGTATTCTACTGCCACACCTTGGGTATTCTACTGCCACACCTTGGGTATTCTACTACCACACCTTGGGTATTCTACTGCCACACCTTGAGTATTCTACTACCACACCTTGGGTATTCTACTGCCACACCTTGAGTATTCTACTACCACACCTTGGGTATTCTACCTCCACACCTTGGGTATTCTACTACCACACCTTGGGTATTCTACTACCACACCTTGGGTATTCTACTACCACACCTTGGGTATTCTACTACCACACCTTGGGTATTCTACCTTGGGTATTCTACTACCACACCTTGGGTATTCTACTACCACACCTTGGGTATTCTACTACCACACCTTGGGTATTCTACTACCACACCTTGGGTATTCTACTACCACACCTTGGGTATTCTACTACCACACCTTGGGTATTCTACTACCACAACGTTCAAGAGGAAGTTTAATAAAGCCGGATTTGACTTCCTTAATTATTTTACATACCTATTTGTAAAACAGATTGTATGACTTTGTGGCTGTGCCAGCTAGGGAACACTCTGCAGAACTGCCAACATTCATGGCAAAACAAACGCTAACCTGCGTTGACATGAGCATGCTGTATACCCAATGGCCCCTGGTCTAAAGTAGTGCACTATATATAGGGAACAGGGTGCCATAGGGCTCTGGTCTGAAGTAGTGCACTATATATAGGGAATAGGGTGCCATAGGGCTCTGGTCTGAAGTAGTGCACTATATATAGGGAACAGGGTGCCGTAGGGCTCTGGTCTAAAGTAGTGCACTATATAGGGAATAGGGTGCCATAGGGCTTTGGTCTGAAGTAGTGCACTATATAGGGAATAGGGTGTCATTTGGGATTCAGACTTTTCCTTCCTTCTCCACTGTAGGAGGGACTGTAAAGGAGGCACTGTAAAGGAGGCACTGTAAAGGAGGCACTGTAAAGGAGGCACTGTAAAGGAGGTACTGTGAAGGAGATACTGTGAAGGAGATACTGTGGAGGGGGTATTGTAAAGGAGGTACTGTGAAGGGGGTACTGTGAAGGAGGTATTGTAAAGGAGGCACTGTAAAGGAGGTACTGTGAAGGAGATACTGTGAAGGAGATACTGTGAAGGAGGTACTGTAAAGGAGGTACTGTGAAGGAGGTACTGTGAAGGAGGTATTGTAAAGGAGATACTGTGAAGGGGGTATTGTAAAGGAGGTACTGTGAAGGGGGTACTGTGAAGGAGGTACTGTGAAGGAGGTACTGTGAAGGAGGTACTGTAAAGGAGGTACTGTGAAGGGGGTATTGTAAAGGAGGTACTGTAAAGGGGGTATTGTAAAGGAGGTACTGTGAAGGGGGTATTGTAAAGGAGGTACTGTGAAGGAGGTACTGTGAAGGAGGTACTGTAAAGGGGTATTGTAAAGGGGTACTGTGAAGGGGGTGCTGTGAAAGAGGTACTGTGAAATAATTACTGTGTGTCTAGAAGAGATATATCAGTTGTAAACCGTCGGAATGTCAAATAGCCAATAGGGTCTTGACCGTCCCCGCGCGCCCCTCCAGGGTTGGTTAGTAGGGTCGTCCCGCCCACTTTCTCCCGCCTGTCACCCAGTGACAGGGGTGTCATAGCAACTGTCACGGCAACCGTGGAAACAATACACAATGGCTTTGAGGACATGACCTTCTATTATCGGTGGAGTCAAACGCTGGTACCATTACGTAGTCTGACACACACACACACACCGCCTGGTACACACACACACACTGACGGGTCAGGTCAGGTCCCAACACAGGGGCTCGTCCCCCTTCCACCCCCCCACATACACACACTGGTCCGTAGAAAGTCATTCAGTGAACACACACACACACCATTACGTAGTCTGACACACACACACACAAACACACACACACACACACACACACACTGATCAGGTGATTGAGGGCCAGCAACACAGGGGCTCGTCTCCACCCCCCCACACACAACCCATTTATTGAAAGTTATCAAGGGCACACACACACACACACACGCCTGCCCTGGGACGCCCAAGCAAAAGGGGGCTGGTATGCTAACTAACACACACACACACACACACACAAACACATCGCCACCCGCCACAGAGAGTCCTGCGCTGACATCCAGGGAACACACACACACACACACACACATCGCCACCCGCCACGGAGAGTCCTGCGCTGACATCCAGGGAACACACGCTAGCACCACGGCTGGCAGGTTAATGAAAGTCAAAGGCTTCACATTCTGTCTCCAGAAATAGTGCTGCATGGCCAGCACACCGTCAATGTGCCAAGGCCGTGGGTTATGGTGAACCGTACACACACACACACACACACACACACACACACATTCCTCCAACCCTGCTCCATCCGGTTTAGACAAGTTCAAACCAGCAGCTGACACAGAAAGACAGACAGACAGGTATGGTTTTCTCTACGGATACGGACCTCAGTCCTCATTAGATATGATGACACTACACCTTGATACGGACCTCAGTCTTCATTAGATATGATGACACTACACCCTGACTACCGATACGGACCTCAGTCCTCATTAGATATGATGACACTACACCCTGACTACCGATACGGACCTCAGTCCTCATTAGATATGATGACACTACACCCTGACTACAGATAGGGACCTCAGTCCTCATTAGATATGATGACACTACACCTTGATACGGACCTCAGTCTTCATTAGATATGATGACACTACACCCTGACTACCGATACGGACCTCAGTCCTCATTAGATATGATGACACTACACCCTGACTACCGATACGGACCTCAGTCCTCATTAGATATGATGACACTACACCCTGACTACAGATAGGGACCTCAGTCCTCATTAGATATGATGACACTACACCCTGACTACCGATACGGACCTCAGTCCTCATTAGATATGATGACACTACAGCCTGACTACTGACACGGTCCTCAGACCTCATTAGATATGATGACACTACACCCTGACTACCGATACGGACCTCAGTCCTCATTAGATATGATGACACTACACCCTGACTACCGATACAGACCTCAGTCCTCATTAGATATGATGACACTACACCCTGACTACCGATACGGACCTCAGTCCTCATTAGATATGATGACACTACACCCTGACTACCGATACGGACCTCAGTCCTCATTAGATATGATGACACTACCCCCTGACTACCGATACGGACCTCAGTCCTCATTAGATATGATGACACTACACCCTGACTACGGATACGGACCTCAGTCCTCATTAGATATGATGACACTACACCCTGACTACCGATACGGACCTCAGTCCTCATTAGATATGATGACACTACACCCTGACTACCGATACGGACCTCAGTCCTCATTAGATATGATGACACTACACCCTGACTACCGATACGGACCTCAGTCCTCATTAGATATGATGACACTACCCCCTGACTACCGATACGGACCTCTGTCCTCATTAGATATGAAGACACTACACCCTAACTACCGATACGGACCTCAGTCCTCATTAGATATGATGACACTACACCCTGACTACCGATACGGACCTCAGTCCTCATTAGATATGATGACACTACAGCCTGACTACCGATACGGACCTCAGTCCTCATTAGATATGATGACACTACACCCTGACTACCGATACGGACCTCAGTCCTCATTAGATATGATGACACTACAGCCTGACTACCGATACGGACCTCAGTCCTCATTAGATATGATGACACTACACCCTGACTACCGATACGGACCTCAGTCCTCATTAGATATGATGACACTACAGCCTGACTACCGATACGGACCTCAGTCCTCATTAGATATGATGACACTACACCCTGACTACCGATACGGACCTCAGTCCTCATTAGATATGATGACACTACAGCCTGACTACACTAGTCATTATTGTACTATACTACTACTACTACTACTAACTAGTAATTATTTTAATATACTACTAACTAGTCATTATTGTACTATACTACTACTAACTAGTCATTATTGTACTATACTACTACTAACTAGTCAGTATTGTACTGTACTACTACTACTAACTAGTCATTATTGTACTATACTACTACTAAATAGTAATGATTGTACTATACTACCTCTACTACTACTAAATAGTCATTATTGTACTATACTACTACTAAATAGTAATTACTGTACTATACTATTACTACTACTAAATAGTCATTATTGTACTATAGTACTACTACTAAATAGTCATTATTGTACTATACTACTACTAAATAGTAATTACTGTACTATACTATTACTACTACTAAATAGTCATTATTGTACTATAGTACTACTACTAAATAGTCAGTATTGTACTATACTACTACTACTAAATAGTTATTGTACTGTAGTACTACTACTAAATAGTCATTATTGTACTATAGTACTACTACTAAATAGTAATTATTTTACTATAGTACTACTACTAAATAGTCATTATTGTACTATAGTACTACTACTAAATAGTCATTATTGTACTGTAGTACTACTACTAAATAGTCATTATTGTACTATAGTACTACTACTAAATAGTCATTATTGTACTATAGTACTACTACTAAATA
This sequence comes from Oncorhynchus mykiss, assembly GCF_013265735.2. Taxonomy (NCBI): domain Eukaryota; kingdom Metazoa; phylum Chordata; class Actinopteri; order Salmoniformes; family Salmonidae; genus Oncorhynchus; species Oncorhynchus mykiss. The sequence continues at coordinate 96,342,480 of NC_048570.1, read as the reverse complement.
GTCATTATTATACTATAGTACTACTACTAAATAGTCATTATTGTACTGTAGTACCACTACTAAATAGTCATTATTGTACTATAGTACTACTACTAAATAGTCATTATTGTACTATAGTACTACTACTAAATAGTCATTATTGTACTATAGTACTACTACTAAATAGTCATTATTGTACTATAGTTCTACTACTAAATAGTCATTATTGTACTATAGTACTACTACTAAATAGTCATTATTGTACTATAGTACTACTACTAAATAGTCATTATTGTACTATAGTACTACTACTAAATAGTCATTATTGTAGTATAGTACTACTACTAAATAGTCATTATTGTACTATAGTACTACTACTAAATAGTCATTATTGTACTATAGTACTACTACTAAATAGTCATTATTGTACTATAGTACTACTACTAAATAGTAATTATTTTACTATAGTACTACTTCTAAATAGTCATTATTGTACTATAGTACTACTACTAAATAGTCATTATTGTACTGTAGTACTACTACTAAATAGTCATTATTGTACTATAGTACTACTACTAAATAGTCATTATTGTACTATAGTACTACTACTAAATAGTCATTATTGTACTATAGTACTACTACTAAATAGTCATTATTGTACTGTAGTACTACTACTAAATAGTCATTATTGTACTGTAGTACTACTACTAAATAGTCATTATTGTACTATAGTACTACTACTAAATAGTCATTATTGTACTATAGTACTACTACTAAATAGTCATTATTGTACTATAGTACTACTACTAAATAGTCATTATTGTACTATAGTTCTACTACTAAATAGTCATTATTGTACTATAGTACTACTACTAAATAGTCATTATTGTACTATAGTACTACTACTAAATAGTCATTATTGTACTATAGTACTACTACTAAATAGTCATTATTATACTATAGTACTACTACTAAATAGTCATTATTGTACTGTAGTACTACTACTAAATAGTCATTATTGTACTATAGTACTACTACTAAATAGTCATTATTGTACTATAGTACTACTACTAAATAGTCATTATTGTACTATAGTACTACTACTAAATAGTCATTATTGTACTATAGTTCTACTACTAAATAGTCATTATTGTACTATAGTACTACTACTAAATAGTCATTATTGTACTATAGTACTACTACTAAATAGTCATTATTGTACTATAGTACTACTACTAAATAGTCATTATTGTAGTATAGTACTACTACTAAATAGTCATTATTGTACTATAGTACTACTACTAAATAGTCATTATTGTACTATAGTACTACTACTAAATAGTCATTATTGTACTATAGTACTACTACTAAATAGTAATTATTTTACTATAGTACTACTTCTAAATAGTAATTATTGTACTATAGTACTACTACTAAATAGTCATTATTGTACTGTAGTACTACTACTAAATAGTCATTATTGTACTATAGTACTACTACTAAATAATCATTATTGTACTATAGTACTACTACTAAATAGTCATTATTGTACTATAGTACTACTACTAAATAGTCATTATTGTACTATAGTAATACTACTAAATAGTCATTATTGTACTGTAGTACTACTACTAAATAGTCATTATTGTACTATAGTACTACTACTAAATAGTCATTATTGTACTATAGTACTACTACTAAATAGTCATTATTGTAATATAGTACTACTACTAAATAGTCATTATTGTACAATAGTTCTACTACTAAATAGTCATTATTGTACTATAGTACTACTACTAAATAGTCATTATTGTACTATAGTACTACTACTAAATAGTCATTATTGTACTATAGTACTACTACTAAATAGTCATTATTGTAGTATAGTACTACTACTAAATAGTCATTATTGTACTATAGTACTACTACTAAATAGTCATTATTGTACTATAGTACTACTACTAAATAGTCATTATTGTACTATAGTACTACTACTAAATAGTAATTATTTTACTATAGTACTACTTCTAAATAGTCATTATTGTACTATAGTACTACTACTAAATAGTCATTATTGTACTGTAGTACTACTACTAAATAGTCATTATTGTACTATAGTACTACTACTAAATAGTCATTATTGTACTATAGTACTACTACTAAATAGTCATTATTGTACTATAGTACTACTACTAAATAGTCATTATTGTACTATAGTACTACTACTAAATAGTCATTATTGTACTGTAGTACTACTACTAAATAGTCATTATAGTACAATAATGACTACTTCTAAATAGTCATTATTGTACTATAGTACTACTACTAAATAGTCATTATTGTACTGTAGTACTACTACTAAATAGTCATTATTGTACTATAGTACTACTACTAAATAGTCATTATTGTACTATAGTACTACTACTAAATAGTCATTATTGTACTATAGTACTACTACTAAATAGTCATTATTGTACTATAGTACTACTACTAAATAGTCATTATTGTACTGTAGTACTACTACTAAATAGTCATTATAGTACAATAATGACTACTACTACTAAATAGTCATTATTGTACTATAGTACTACTACTAAATAGTCATTATTGTACTATAGTACTACTACTAAATAGTCATTATTGTACTATAGTTCTACTACTAAATAGTCATTATTGTACTATAGTACTACTACTAAATAGTCATTATTGTACTATAGTACTACTACTAAATAGTCATTATTGTACTATAGTACTACTACTAAATAGTCATTATTGTAGTATACCACAACTAAATAGTGTTTATTATACTGGACTTACATATGCAGATGGTGGAGAGAAGCCTGGTGGCCAAGTATGGAGGGACACAGTTCTGGAAGGCCGGCTGCAGGACATAGTTGGAGAAGGTGAGAGCTATGACAGCCAGGGTGGTGGGGTACATGATGAGAACCGCGCTCCATAGAAGCAGGAACCTATAGGAAGACAGCACATATACTGTTAAAACTATATATATTTATACTTGTATGTAGACAGTCAGGGTGACGCAGTCAAAATACGCATATAGACTGTAGACTTGTACATTGTTTATATTGTACGGCAGCTGTGGAGAGTGCTGGGCAAACTCAATGACTTATTTGACCTTTTCATGAACTCCGAGAGTTTCCTGCCTCGGAGACCTAAGTGACATCTTTGTGGACTCTCACTTGTAACGAGTATCATGGGGACGACCAGTACGATTTATATCTAATCCACTTTACACATTAAAACACAGCCTTCTTTGTACATGATTACAGGTCAACATGTAGAGGAGGAACGAAGGAAGGACCAGGATCTGTGGCCGATCTACTGATCTAAGACCAGTTGTTTAGATCAGATGGTCTCTCTCCCCCTGAGTACTGATCTAAGACCAGTTGTTTAGATCAGACGGTCTCTCTCCCCCCTGAGTACTGATCTAAGACCAGTTATTTAGATCAGACGGTCTCTCTCTCCCCCTGAGTACTGATCTAAGACCAGTTGTTTAGATCAGATGCCCCCCCCCCCCTGAGTACTGATATAAGACCAGTTATATAGATCAGACAGTCTCTATCGCCCCCCTGAGTACTGATCTAAGACCAGTTATATAGATCAGACGGTCTCTCTCCCCCCTGAGTACTGATCTAAGATCAGTTATTTAGATCAGACGGTCTCTCTCCCCCTGAGTACTGATCTAAGACCAGTTATTTAGATCAGACGGTCTCTCTCTCCCCCTGAGTACTGATCTAAGACCAGTTGTTTAGATCAGATGGCCCCCCCCTGAGTACTGATCTAAGACCAGTTATTTAGATTAGACGGTCTCTCTCCCCCCTGAGTACTGATCTAAGACCAGTTATTTAGATCAGACGGTCTCTCTCCCCCCTGAGTACTGATCTAAGACCAGTTATTTAGATCAGATGGTCTCCCTCTCCCTCTGAGTACTGATCTAAGACCAGTTATTTAGATCAGAAGGAGTAACATTATATACACACAGGGGACTAGATCCTAACTACAAAATACAATAAAACACTCAAACGTTTAACATGAGCATTATTTAATGTGAAATAAACGTGTTAACCCTCGCAAGGCTGCCGGCCCAGACCAGCAGGCTGGTGTGTTTACGAACATATTCAATCTCTCCCTATCCGAGTCTGCTGTCCCCACATGCTTCAAGATGGCCACCATTGTTCCTGAAGAAGGCAAAGGTAACTGAACTAAATGACTATCGCCCCATTGCGCTCACTTCTGTCATCACGATGTGGTTTGAGAGACGAGTCAAGGACGTGGCTGATTTTCTTTCTGTAGTTTGTGGTTGCCTGTAGACCCTGCCACATATGTCTCGTGTCTGAGCCGTTGATTTGCGACTCTTTGTCCATATATAGACGTTTCGCTTGTCTGATTGCCTTGCGGAGGGAATAACTGCACTGTTTTGTATTCGGCCAAATTCCCGGTCATCTTCCTGTGGTTAAATGCGGTGGTTCGCGCTTTCAGTTTTTTTGCGAATTCCACCATCTATCCACAGTTTCTGGGTAGGGTAGGTTATAATAGTCACGGTGGGAACAACATCTCCTATGCACTTCCTTATAAAACTCACTCACTGAATCAACGTATAAATCTATACTATTATCTGAGGCTGCCCGGGACACGTCCCAGTCCACGTGATCAAAACAATCTTGAAGGGTTGATTCTGATTGGGTCAGATCAGCGTTGCATGTTCCTAGTCACAGGTACATCCTTGTTTCAGTTTCTGCCTATAGGAGGGGAGAAGCAAAATGGAGTCATGGTCAGATTTGCCGAACGGAGGACGGGGGAGGGCCTTGTATGCATCGCGTAAGTTAGAGGAGCAGTGATCCAGAGTTTTGCCAGCCAGTCATAATAACTGATGAGAATTCTCTTGGGAGATAATACGGACAGCATTTGATTGTGAGGAATTCCAGGTCTGGTGAACAGAAAGACTTGAGTTCCTGTATGTTGTTACAATTACACATGAGTCGTTAATCATGAAACATACACCCCCGCCCTTCTTCTTCCATGAGAGATGTCCTGTCAGCGCGGATGCACAAAGAATCCCGGTGGCTGTATCAACTTGGACAGCATGTCCCCAAAGAGCCATGTTTCCATGAAACAGAGTATGTTACAATCTTAAGGGTCTCTCTGGAAAGCAACTAGCCCTAATTCCATCTGCCTTGTTTTCTAGAGACTGGACATTAGCGAGTAAAATACTCAGAAGAGGTGCGTGGTGTTCGCGCTTCCGAAGCCTGACCAGAAGGCCGCTCTGTCTACCTCTCCTGCGGCAACTTTGTTTTGGCTTAGCCTCTTGGGTCGTTCGAACGAAGGATCCACTTCGGGAAAGCCGTATTCCTGGTTGTAGTGCTGGTTAGTTGACATCTCTCTGATATCCAATAGTCCTTCCCGGCTGTATGTAATAAGACTTAAGATTTTCTGGGCTAACAATGTAAGAAATAATACACAAAAAAATCTAAATACTGCATAGTTTCCTAAGGACTAGAAGCGAGGCGACCGTTTCTGTTAATAACATTCTATGGCAGCCATGTTGGCTTCTGTTAACAAAATGAGCATCCGGATGATGTCTGGTCCTGTTGGAGCATGTGATGTCTGGTCCTGTTGGAGCCTGTGATATCTGGTCCTGTTGGAGCCTGTGATGTCTGGTCCTGTTGGAGCCTGTGATGTCTGGTCCTGTTGGAGACTGTGATATCTGGTCCTGTTGGAGCCTGTGATATCTGGTCCTGTTGGAGCTTGTGATGTCTGGTCCTGTTGGAGCCTGTGATACCTGGTCCTGTTGGAGCCTGTGATGTCTGGTCCTGTTGGAGCCTGTGATATCTGGTCCTGTTGGAGCCTGTGATATCTGGTCCTGTTGGAGCTTGTGATGTCTGGTCCTGTTGGAGCCTGTGATCTCTGGTCCTGTTGGAGCCTGTGATACCTAGTCCTGTTGGAGCCTGTGATACCTAGTCCTGTTGGAGCCTGTGATACCTAGTCCTGTTGGAGCCTGTGATACCTAGTCCTGTTGGAGCCTGTGATACCTAGTCCTGTTGGAGCCTGTGATACCTAGTCCTGTTGGAGCCTGTGATACCTAGTCCTGTTGGAGCCTGTGATACCTGGTCCTGTTGGAGCCTGTGATACCTAGTCCTGTTGGAGCCTGTGATACCTGGTCCTGTTGGAGCCTGTGATACCTAGTCCTGTTGGAGCCTGTGATACCTAGTCCTGTTGGAGCCTGTGATACCTAGTCCTGTTGGAGCCTGTGATACCTGGTCCTGTTGGAGCCTGTGATACCTAGTCCTGTTGGAGCCTGTGATACCTAGTCCTGTTGGAGCCTGTGATACCTAGTCCTGTTGGAGCCTGTGATACCTAGTCCTGTTGTAGCCTGTGATACCTGGTCCTGTTGGAGCCTGTGATATGTGGTCCTGTTGGAGCCTGTGATACCTAGTCCTGTTGGAGCCTGTGATACCTAGTCCTGTTGGAGCCTGTGATACCTAGTCCTGTTGGAGCCTGTGATACCTGGTCCTGTTGAAGCCTGTGATACCTAGTCCTGTTGGAGCCTGTGATACCTAGTCCTGTTGGAGCCTGTGATATGTGGTCCTGTTGACCGAAAGAGCAAACGTTCTAAACCAGCTGATGAAAAGGAGAGAGCCAAGATCCAGCTGATGGAAAGGAGAGAGCCAAGATCCAGCTGATGAAAAGGAGAGAGCCAAGATCCAGCTGATGGAATGGAGAGAGCCAAGGTCCAGCTGATGGAAAGAAGAGAGCCAAGAACCAGCTGATGGAAAGGAGAGAGCCAAGATCCATCTGATGGAAAGGAGAAAGCCAAGATCCAGCTGATGGAAAGGAGAGAGCCAAGATCCAGCTGATGGAAAGGAGAGAGCCAAGATCCAGCTGATGGAAAGGAGAGAGCCAAGATCCAGCTGATGGAAAGGGGAGAGCCAAGAGCCAGCTGATGAAAAGGGGAGAGCCAAGATCCAGCTGATGGAAAGGGGAGAGCCAAGATCCAGCTGATGAAAAGGAGAGAGCCAAGATCCAGCTGATGAAAAGGGGAGAGCCAAGATCCAGCTGATGAAAAGGAGAGAGCCAAGATCCAGCTGATGAAAAGGAGAGAGCCAAGCTCCAGCGTCAGGAAACAGCAAACATACTGAGGTGGCAAATAGGGGGCAAATAGGGGGGAAATAGGGGGCAAATAGGGGGCAATGTCGCTCCAACTATACGAATCAATTCATCATTAACCGGCAAATTCATTAACAAAAAAAAAAGTGAAACTCCTAGAAAATTGTTCCAAAAGTTGCTTAAATGTCTGAAAAGAAAACACATTTTGTAGCCAGGGCCTTCGGAAGGTGTTCAGACCCCTGGACTTTTTCCATAGTTTGTTACGTTACAGCCTCATTCTAAAATTGATTTAAAAACATCTACACACAATACCTCATAATGACAAAGCAAAAACAGGTTTTTAGAAATTTGAGCAAATTAATTTAAAAAATCAAAAATGGAAATATCACATTTACATCAGTATTCAGACCCTTTACTCAGTATTTTGTTGAAGCACCTTAGGCAACGATTACAGCCTCCATGGGTATGACGCTACAAGCTTGGCACACCTGTATTTGGGGAGTTTCTCCCATTTCTCTCTGCAGATCCTCTCACTAGTCCATGTTGTGGTCAGATTAATCCTGCCAGTCTTTTCACTAGTCCATGTTGTGGTCAGATTAATCCTGCCAGTCCTCTCACTAGTCCATGTTGTGGTCAGATTAATCCTGCCAGTCTTTTCACTAGTCCATGTTGTGGTCAGATGAAACAATAGTAGCTCTATATCTTTCACTAGATGTGTTTTAATGGTCAATTAACCAACATTTCTGAAAATGTATATATTGTGTTTTGGAAAGAATTTCTTCCCTTCTACTCTGAGACGGGCCCTGGACATTTCTGAAAAAACCTGGGAATTCTGGGAAAGTTTCTGGGTTGTTCCCTAATCAGGATTGTGGACATAAAATAGACACGTACCCCACCAGTCCTCCGAATATCTCTGTGACGTAGGAGTAGTCTCCCCCTGACTTGGGAATGGTGACGCCCAGCTCAGCGTAACACATGGACCCCAGGGCGCAGATACCCCCTCCGCACACCCATACGATGAGGGACAGACCCACCGAACCAGCGTGCTCCAAAACACCCTTAGGAGAGATGAATATCCCCGAACCAATGATGTTACCTGGAGAACAAGAGAGACAGACAGATACATTAGTATCGAGTGTAGTAGTTTCCTGTGGTCTTCAACAACCTCCCAGTCCTGTCCCCTTGATGTGAGGGAGGAGAAATACATTCATATCAACTCTAATAGTTGGTCTTCAACAACCTCCCAGTCTTGTGCACTTGTTTTTTTATATATAGTTGTGGGGTTGTTTATCATAACAAACATCTGTTTTCTGTTCTAAACAACCCCCCCCTAGTCATCACACAGCTGTTTCAGATCGGGGTTACAACCACAGTGACCTGAAATGACCATGGAGCTCTGGTGCTGTTTCCCAGGTCCTAGTCTCTGGTGCTGTTTCTCATGTCCTAGTCTCTGGTGCTGTTTCCCGTGTCCTAGTCTCTGGTGCTGTTTCTCATGTCCTAGTCTCTGGTGCTGTTTCCCGTGTCCTAGTCTCTAGTGCTGTTTCCCATGTCCTAGTCTATGGTGCTGTTTCCCATGTCCAAGTCTCTGGTGCTGTTTCCCATGTCCTAGTCTCTGGTGCTGTTTCCCATGTCCTAGTCTCTGGTGCTGTTTCCCATGTCCTAGTCTCTGGTGCTGTTTCCCATGTCCTAGTCTCTGTTCTACAGGGTCAGTGAACTGGACTGTTACTACTGGCTAACACTAAGGTCTGTTACTACACTGTGTAACCCTGGCTAACACTGGGGTCTGTTACTACACTACGTAACCCTGACTAACACTGAGGTCTGTTACTACACTGTGTAACCCTGGACTAACACTGAGGTATGTTACTACACTACGTAACCCTGACTAACACTGAGGTCTGCTATTACACTACGTAACCCTGACTAACACTGAGGTCTGTTACTACACTGTGTAACCCTGGCTAACACTGAGGTCTGTTACTACACTACGTAACCCTGGACTAACACTGAGGTCTGTTACTACACTACGTAACCCTGACTAACACTGAGGTCTGTTACTACACTATGTAACCCTGACTAACACTGAGGTCTGTTACTACACTACGTAACCCTGACTAACACTGAGGTCTGTTACTACACTGTGTCACCCTGGCTAACACTGAGGTCTGTTACTACACTACGTAACCCTGGACTAACACTGAGGTCTGCTACTACACTGTGTAACCCTGGCTAACACTGAGGTCTGTTACTACACTGTGTAACCCTGGCTAACACTGAGGTCTGTTACTACACTGTGTAACCCTGGACTAACACTGAGGTCTGCTACTACACTGTGTAACCCTGGACTAACACTGAGGTCTGCTACTACACTGTGTAACCCTGGCTAACACTGAGGTCTGTTACTACACTGTGTAACCCTGACTAACACTGAGGTCTGCTACTACACTGTGTAACCCTGGACTAACACTGAGGTCTGCTACTACACTGTGTAACCCTGGCTAACACTGAGGTCTGCTACTACACTGTGTAACCCTGGCTAACACTGAGGTCTGCTACTACACTGTGTAACCCTGACTAACACTGAGGTCTGTTACCACACTGTGTAACCCTGGACTAACACTGAGGTCTGTTACTACACTGTGTAACCCTGGCTCTGTGTCTGAGGTCTGCTACTACACTGTGTAACCCTGGCTCTGTGTCTGAGGTCTGTTACTACACTGTGTAACCCTGGACTAACACTGAGGTCTGTTACTACACTGTGTAACCCTGGACTAACACTGAGGTCTGCTACTACACTGTGTAACCCTGGACTAACACTGAGGTCTGCTACTACACTGTGCAACCCTGGACTAACACTGAGGTCTGCTACTACACTGTGTAACCCTGGACTAACACTGAGGTCTGCTACTACACTGTGTAACCCTGGACTAACACTGAGGTCTGTTACTACACTACGTAACCCTGACTAACACTGAGGTCTGCTACTACACTGTGTAACCCTGGCTAACACTGAGGTCTGCTACTACACTGTGTAACCCTTGACTAACACTGAGGTCTGTTACTACACTCTGTAACCCTGGACTAACACTGAGGTCTGCTACTACACTGTGTAACCCTGGACTAACACTGAGGTCTGCTACTACACTGTGTAACCCTGGACTAACACTGAGGTCTGCTACTACACTGTGTAACCCTGGCTAACACTGAGGTCTGCTACTACACTGTGTAACCCTGGACTAACACTGAGGTCTGCTACTACACTGTGTAACCCTGGCTAACACTGAGGTCTGTTACTACACTGTGTAACCCTGGACTAACACTGAGGTCTGCTTCTACACTGTGTAACCCTGGACTAACACTGAGGTCTGCTACTACACTGTGTAACCCTGGACTAACACTGAGGTCTGCTACTACACTGTGTAACCCTGGACTAACACTGAGGTCTGTTACTACACTACGTAACCCTGACTAACACTGTGGTCTGCTACTACACTGTGTAACCCTGGCTAACACAGGGGTCTGCTACTACACTGTGTAACCCTGGACTAACACTGAGGTCTGTTACTACACTACGTAACCCTGACTAACACTGAGGTCTGCTACTACACTGTGTAACCCTGGCTAACACTGAGGTCTGCTACTACACTGTGTAACCCTTGACTAACACTGAGGTCTGTTACTACACTCTGTAACCCTGGACTAACACTGAGGTCTGCTACTACACTGTGTAACCCTGGACTAACACTGAGGTCTGCTACTACACTGTGTAACCCTGGACTAACACTGAGGTCTGCTACTACACTGTGTAACCCTGGAGTAACACTGAGGTCTGCTACTACACTGTGTAACCCTGGACTAACACTGAGGTCTGCTACTACACTGTGTAACCCTGACTAACACTGAGGTCTGCTACTACACTACGTAACCCTGGACTAACACTGAGGTCTGCTACTACACTGTGTAACCCTGACTAACACTGAGGTCTGCTACTACACTGTGTAACCCTGACTAACACTGAGGTATGTTACTACACTATGTAACCCTGGACTCACACTGAGGTCTGTTACTACACTATGTAACCCTGACTAACACTGAGGTCTGCTACTACACTGTGTAACCCTGGCTCTGTGTCTGAGGTCTGCTACTACACTGTGTAACCCTGGCTAACACTGAGGTCTGTTACTACACTGTGTAACCCTGACTAACACTGAGGTCTGTTACTACACTGTGTAACCCTGGACTAACACTGAGGTCTGCTACTACACTGTGTAACCCTGGCTAACACTGAGGTCTGTTACTACACTGTGTAACCCTGACTAACACTGAGGTCTGTTACTACACTGTGTAACCCTGGACTAACACTGAGGTCTGCTACTACACTGTGTAACCCTGGACTAACACTGAGGTCTGCTACTACACTGTGTAACCCTGGACTAACACTGAGGTCTGCTACTACACTGTGTAACCCTGGACTAACACTGAGGTCTGCTACAACACTGTGTAACCCTGACTAACACTGAGGTCTGCTACTACACTACGTAACCCTGGACTAACACTGAGGTCTGCTACTACACTGTGTAACCCTGACTAACACTGAGGTCTGCTACTACACTGTGTAACCCTGACTAACACTGAGGTCTGCTACTACACTGTGTAACCCTGGCTCTGTGTCTGAGGCTGGCTGAGGTACCCATCCCTTAAACGTCCACAACATCATCATCTGATCCAACAACAGCTGTCAAAGCAAAGACCCTGGCAAGACATCCAACGTGTCCCAAATGGCACCCTATTCACTATATAGGGCCCATAGTGTTCAGGTCTAATGTAGTGCACTACATAGGGAACAGGGTACCATTTGTGACACAGCCATCACCGGCCATTTCAGAGGGAAGTTTTAAAGAACAGAACAAGAGAAGAAGTAAGTGGATAATAGGGGGGGGGGGGGGGGTCTAATTGGTAGTCATCCCACTGTAAACAGTTTGTCTGATGTGAGACAGCGAGGGCTCTGAGCTCCAACGAGGCCCAGCGAAGCACGCCATCCATCACAGCGCCTCTCTGGAAACAAACAGCTCTGTAAATTTAATGATGCTCCAGTGAAATAACTCTGAACAGTAGATTTCCTCCTGTCACTTCTGATCTGGAGAGAGTACGGTGAGGAGAGGGAGGAGAGGGAGGAGAGGGGAGGAATGGGGAGGGGAGGAGAGGGGAGGAGAGGGGAGGAATGGGGAGGAGAGGAGAGGGGAGGAGAGGGGAGGAGAGGGGAGGAATGGGGAGGAGAGAAGAGGGGAGGAGAGGGGAGGAGAGCGGAGGAGAGGGAGGAGAGGAGAGGGGAGGAGAGGGGAGAATTGGGAGGGGAGGAGAGGGGAGGAATGGGGAGGAGAGGAGAGGAGAGGGGAGGAGAGGGAGGAGAGCGAATGGGGAGGAGAGGAGAGGGGAGGAGAGGGGAGGAATGGGGAGGGGAGGAGAGGGGAGGAGAGGGGAGGAGAGGGAGGAGAGGGGAGGAGAGGGAGGAGAGGGGAGGAGAGGGGAGGAATGGGGAGGAGAGGAGAGGGGAGGAACGGGGAGGAGAGGAGAGGGGAGGAGAGGGGAGGAACGGGGAGGAGAGGGGAGGAGAGGGAGAGGAGGAGAGGGGAGGAACGGGGAGGAGTGGGGAGGAGAGGGAGGAACGGGGAGGAGAGGAGAGGGGAGGAGAGGGGAGGAATGGGGAGGAGAGGGGAGGAATGGGGAGGAGAGGAGAGGGGAGGAGAGGGGATGAGAGGGGAGGAATGGGGAGGAGAGGAGAGGGGAGGAACGAGGAGGAGAGGAGGGGAGAGGAGAGGAGAGGAGAGGAGAGGAGAGGGGAGGAATGGGGAGGAGAGTAGAGGGAAGGAGAGGGGAGGAGAGGGGAGGAACGGGGAGGAGAGAGGAGGAGAGGGGAGGAACGGGGAGGAGCGGGAGGAGAGGGGAGGATGTTACATAACGCTCTTGTGTTTTGTTTTTGTGTGTCATCACAAATTGTTGCATCGGAAAGGAGATTTAATGGGTGACCCACAAACTCTTGGCTCAGATCTGAGGTCTATAGTACTGATGGCTGGGGAGCCTGGCTCAGATCTGATGGCTGGGGAGCCTGGCTCATATCTGATGTCTATAGTACTGACGGCTGGGGAGCCTGGCTCATATCTGATGGCTGGGGAGCCTGGCTCAGATCTGATGTCTATAGTACTGATGGCTGGGGAGCCTGGCTCAGATCTGATGTCTATAGTACTGATGGCTGGGGGGCCTGGCTCAGATCTGATGTCTATAGTACTGATGGCTCGGGAGCCTGGCTCAGATCTGATGGCTGGGGAGCCTGGCTCAGATCTGATGGCTGGGGAGCCTGGCTCAGATCTGATGTCTATAGTACTGATGGCTGGGGAGCCTGGCTCAGATCTGATGTCTATAGTACTGATGGCTGGGGAGCCTGGCTCAGATCTGATGTCTATAGTACTGATGGCTGGGGAGCCTGGCTCAGATCTGATGTCTATAGTACTGATGGCTGGGGAGCCTGGCTCAGATCTGATGTCTATAGTACTGATTGCTGGGGAGCCTGGCTCAGATTTGATGGCTGGGGAGCCTGGCTCAGATCTGATGTCTATAGTACTGATGGCTGGGGAGCCTGGCTCAGATCTGATGGCTGGGGAGCCTGGCTCAGATCTGATGTCTATAGTACTGATGGCTGGGGAGCCTGGCTCAGATCTGATGTCTATAGTACTGATGGCTGGGGAGCCTGGCTCAGATCTGATGGCTGGGGAGCCTGGCTCAGATCTGATGTCTATAGTACTGATGGCTGGGGAGCCTGGCTCAGATCTGATGGCTGGGGAGCCTGGCTCAGATCTGATGGCTGGGGAGCCTGGCTCAGATCTGATGTCTATAGTACGGATGGCTGGGGAGCCTGGCTCAGATCTGATGGCTGGGGAGCCTGGCTCAGATATGATGTCTATAGTACTGATGGCTGGGGAGCCTGGCTCAGATCTGATGGCTGGGGAGCCTGGCTCAGATATGATGTCTATAGTACTGATGGCTGGGGATCCTGGCTGAGAAGAAGTAGTTAGTGGGACAGTTGAGGAAGGAGATAGAAAACCAGGAAGAGGAGAATGGTTGTTGTGGTCCAATCATCATCCTCCTTTGTGTCTGAAGCTGTGTTGAGGACTTCAGATGAGAAGGAGGTGAATGAGTGGATGCTAGCTGAGCCTGGGTAGAGGCGGGCGAAGCCTATAGATTCACATCACAGCCTATAGGGTTAAACTACATTCTGTAATCATAGCTTCCTGTTCAAGCACAAGCATGCTACACCACTTCCTGCCACTGACTTCGAAGATGAGGCCCTTCAATCAGAGAAGGGAAAGGTTGACCTGTATATCTGCTACGGAGATGGAGAGAGAGAGAGAGAGAGAGAGAGGAGAGTGACATGACACTGCTCTCCTGCATTCTGCCTTCTGCAGTTGCATTAGAAGAGGTTTTCAGTAGAGAAGAGGTTCTTAGGTCCAATCTGTTTACAGAACGGACAGAGAGAGTAGTAACCTTTACAGTCTGCCTTCTGAAACCAGCATCACAGAGAGAACTTAATTTTGTTTGCGAGTTGCGCAGCAGTCTAAGGCGTCACTACAGACCCCTGGTTCGATCCCGGGCTGTATGGTGCTACTGTATTAGGAGCACTGAGACACTGTCCTTAATGCATGGTGCTACTGTATTAGGAGCACTAGGAGCACTGAGACACTGTCATTAATGTATGGTGCTACTGTATTAGGAGCACTGAGACACTGACCTTAATGCATGGTGCTACTGTATTAGGAGCACTGAGACACTGTCCTTAATGCATGGTGCTACTGTATTAGGAGCACTAGGAGCACTGAGACACTGTCCTTAATGCATGGTGCTACTGTATTAGGAGCACTGGGACACTGTCCTTAATGCATGGTGCTACTGTATTAGGAGCACTGGGACACTGTCCTTAATGCATGGTGCTACTGTATTAGGAGCACTGAGACACTGTCCTTAATGCATGGTGCTACTGTATTAGGAGCACTAGGAGCACTGAGACACTGTCCTTAATGCATGGTGCTACTGTATTAGGAGCACTGGGACACTGTCCTTAATGCATGGTTCTACTGTATTAGGAGCACTAGGAGCACTGAGACACTGTCCTTAATGCATGGTGCTACTGTATTAGGAGAACTGGGACACTGTCCTTAATGCATGGTGCTACTGTATTAGGAGCACTGGGACACTGTCCTTAATGCATGGTTCTACTGTATTAGGAGCACTAGGAGCACTGAGACACTGTCCTTAATGCATGGTGCTACCGTATTAGGAGCACTAGGAGCACTGAGACACTGTCCTTCATGAATGGTGCTACTGTATTAGGAGCACTGAGACACTACCCATAATGCACTTGCCCTTGTCCAAAAGATATCCTTCCCAGATAATGTAAAGATAAAAAAATATAAAACCGCTCCCAATGTTGGGTTAGTAAATCCCCTCCAGCCAGTAAACACCAGCCATGTGATTAGCTGAGGTAAAGGGGAATAAGTAGCGTGGGTGGAACAGGGGATTATATAGTGGACCAGAACGTGGCATAAATCCACTACTCAGAAATAGGGGTCAACATACCACTTTCACAATACTCAGAAGTATCTTGGCAAGCAGACAAAACATGAACTGTGACAAGCTCTACTCTGAATTAAAAGGAGTCTGGCCAGTCTGTCACACAATGGGGTGGAGAGGGTGTTCTGTAGAGGGGAGAGGTGTTCTGTAGTGGCGGAGGGGGGGAGGATGGTGTTCTGTAGTGGGGGAGGGGGGGAGGATGGTGTTCTGTAGAGGGGAGAGGTGTTCTGTAGTGGGGGAGGGGGGGAGGATGGTGTTCTGTAGAGGGGAGAGGTGTTCTGTAGTGGGGGAGGGGGGGAGGATGGTGTTCTGTAGTGGAGAGGGTGTTCTGTAGTGGCGGAGGGGGGGAGGAGGGTGTTCTGTAGTGGCGGAGGGGGGGAGGATGGTGTTCTGTAGTGGAGAGGGTGTTCTGTAGTGGCGGAGGGGGGGAGGAGGGTGTTCTGTAGTGGCGGAGGGGGGGAGGAGGGTGTTCTGTAGTGGAGAGAGGGTGTTCTGTAGAGGGGGAGGGGGGGAGGATGGTGTTCTGTAGAGGGGAGAGGTGTTCTGTAGTGGGGGAGGGGGGGAGGATGGTGTTCTGTAGTGGAGAGGGTGTTCTGTAGTGGCGGAGGGGGGGAGGAGGGTGTTCTGTAGTGGCGGAGGGGGGGAGGATGGTGTTCTGTAGTGGAGAGGGTGTTCTGTAGTGGCGGAGGGGGGGAGGATGGTGTTCTGTAGTGGAGAGAGGGTGTTCTGTAGTGGGGGAGGGGGGGAGGATGGTGTTCTGTAGTGGAGAGAGGGTGTTCTGTAGTGGGGGAGGGGGGGAGGATGGTGTTCTGTAGAGGGGAGAGGTGTTCTGTAGAGGGGAGAGGTGTTCTGTAGTGGAGAGGGTGTTCTGTAGTGGCGGAGGGGGGGGGAGGATGGTGTTCTGTAGAGGGGAGAGGTGTTCTGTAGTGGCTGAGGGGGGGAGGATGGTGTTCTGTAGAGGGGAGAGGTGTTCTGTAGAGGGGAGAGGTGTTCTGTAGTGGAGAGGGTGTTCTGTAGTGGCAGAGGGGGGGGAGGATGGTGTTCTGTAGAGGGGAGAGGTGTTCTGTAGTGGCGGAGGGGGGGGAGGATGGTGTTCTGTAGAGGGGAGAGGTGTTCTGTAGAGGGGAGAGATGTTCTGTAGTGGAGAGGGTGTTCTGTAGTGGCGGAGGGGGGGGAGGATGGTGTTCTGTAGAGGGGAGAGGTGTTCTGTAGAGGGGAGAGGTGTTCTGTAGTGGAGAGGGTGTTCTGTAGTGGGGGAGGGGGGGGAGGATGGTGTTCTGTAGAGGGGAGAGGTGTTCTGTAGTGGGGGAGGGGGGAGGATGGTGTTCTGTAGTGGAGAGAGGGTGTTCTGTAGTGGAGAGAGGGTGTTCTGTAGTGGAGAGAGGGTGTTCTGTAGTGGAGAGAGGGTGTTCTGTAGTGGGGGAGGGGGGGAGGATGGTGTTCTGTAGTGGAGAGAGGGTGTTCTGTAGTGGGGGAGGGGGGGAGGATGGTGTTCTGTAGAGGGGAGAGGTGTTCTGTAGAGGGGAGAGGTGTTCTGTAGTGGAGAGGGTGTTCTGTAGTGGCAGAGGGGGGGGAGGATGGTGTTCTGTAGAGGGGAGAGGTGTTCTGTAGTGGCGGAGGGGGGGGGAGGATGGTGTTCTGTAGAGGGGAGAGGTGTTCTGTAGTGGCGGAGGGGGGGGAGGATGGTGTTCTGTAGAGGGGAGAGGTGTTCTGTAGAGGGGAGAGATGTTCTGTAGTGGAGAGGGTGTTCTGTAGTGGGGGAGGGGGGGAGGATGGTGTTCTGTAGAGGGGAGAGGTGTTCTGTAGTGGGGGAGGGGGGAGGATGGTGTTCTGTAGTGGAGAGAGGGTGTTCTGTAGTGGAGAGAGGGTGTTCTGTAGTGGAGAGAGGGTGTTCTGTAGTGGAGAGAGGGTGTTCTGTAGTGGATAGAGGGTGTTCTGTAGTGGAGAGAGGGTGTTCTGTAGTGAGTGAACGTGAGTGGCCTTGCCAAAGCCCAGACTTGAATCGCATTGAAAATCCATGGAAAGACTTAAAGATTGCTGTTCACCACCACTCCCCATCTAACTTAATAACAGAGCTTGAGAAAATCTGCTAAGAAAAATGAGAGAAAATCCCCAAATCTAGATGTGCAAAGCTGATACAGACAACCAAGATGACTCACAACTGATAGAAATACCCTAGATGACTCAAAGCTGTAATTGCCGCCAAAGGTGCTTCTACAAAGTATTAGGGGTGTGAATACTTACATAAAATGTAAATATTTCTGTATTTCATTTTCAATAAATTTGAGAAAATGTCATTATGGTGGTATTGTGTGTAGATGGGTGAGAAAAAAAATAATATTTAATCAATTTTAAATTCAGGCTGTAACAACAAAATGTAGATAAGTGGGAAAATGTGTTCAATGATAAATACAATGTCTAAAGTGTGGAATAATACGTGTTTCAATAACATTAGGATACTTTTAAAATAATACACCTAAATATGACATTTGATCAACAAAGACCTTTAACGTTTATCAGAGACCGTATGGGTTTAAAGCGCCAACAGCTAAATTGAACACGGTCCCTAAGTAGATGTATCCCTCCAGATCAGGGGACCATTCATAAAGTCCGCCGGCGTGTTATACAGTACGCTTGCCTGGTCGACTTGGTCGACTTGGTCGACTTGGCCAAGCACCACGTTGAGATCAGCGGAGAGATATCCAGCCACGTAAGCATTGTCTGTAACAGTAGAGTAGCCCTGAAGTCCCGTACTTACACCTCTCATATGATGCAACATCGTCAGGAGGTTTCCCTTACGTCGACCAGAACTTGTAGCCCATTCAGAGATACTCTGATATTCAGAAGCAGGTAACGTTACCATTCAAACTATAGCCTCGGTGGTAACGATTAGACTTCATCAACCACTAAACGTGTCTGTGCGTAATGTTACGGCACATAGTTAGTTGATTTCTCCGTGGACAATTATATATCTGTAATAGCGTAGACTAAACAACGGGATATCAACGACATAACTAGAACCAAATCCGCATGTCTGAATGTAGCGGAAGAACATAAACCAGATACGAGTCTATACTACTAGAACCAAATCCGCGTGTCTGAATGAAGCGGAAGAACAGAAACCAGATAAGAGTCTATACTACTAGAACCAAATCCGCATGTCTGAATGAAGCGGAAGAACAGAAACCAGATAAGAGTCCATACTACTCTCCTTTAATCCTCAATAGACCGTGAGACAGTCAACCACATTTCCACAGCCTTGCTACTCTTTCAAAAGCCACTGTGTTCACATCATAAGAAGTAGGCTATAATAAACGCTGTTTATTTTTCTCACCAATAATAATGGCACACGCGCTGAGGAGTCCGATTTCTTTTTTAAGCGTGACTCTATCTGACGGCGAGTCACTCTTATCCTTTCCATTGAGTTCCATCATGGGCTGTCGCGCCTGATCCGTCTCAGCGCAGCTCTTCCGACTCCTCTCTGTCCCGTCCATGTCTGAGGCGCGCAACTATAAAACTGCCTCACTCAGTTCCTTCGCCTGAGCTCATATACAGCATCGAAGCACGCCAAGTTTCGGTGGACACCACACGCATGCGCGGCGGTAGGACAGTGTGCTTGATTCAAATAGCATGCAAATAGTCAGTGGTGTAAAATACTGCAAAGTACTGAAGCCTTTTTGGGAGGGGGGTATATGTACTATTTCATTATCTTGGGAGGGGGGTATATGTACTATGTCATTATCTTGGGAGGGGGTATATGTACTATGTCATTATCTTGGGAGGGGGGTATATGTACTTTACTATGTCATTATCTTGGGAGGCGGGTATATGTACTATTTCATTATCTTGGGAGGGGGGTATATGTACTTTGCTATTTAATTATCTTGGGAGGGGGGTATATGTACTATGTCATTATCTTGGGAGGGGGGTATATGTACTATGTCATTATCTTGGGAGGCGGGTATATGTACTATGTCATTATCTTGGGAGGGGGGTAGATGTACTATTTCATTATCTTGGGAGGGGGGTATATGTACTATGTCATTATCTTGGGAGGGGGTATATGTACTATGTCATTATCTTGGGAGGGGGGTATATGTACTTTACTATGTCATTATCTTGGGAGGCGGGTATATGTACTATTTCATTATCTTGGGAGGGGGGTATATGTACTTTACTATTTAATTATCTTGGGAGGGGGGTATATGTACTTTACTATGTCATTATCTTGGGAGGGGGGTATATGTACTATGTCATTATCTTGGGAGGGGGGTATATGTACTTTACTATTTCATTATCTTGGGAGGGGGGTATATGTACTATTTCATTATCTTGTGGAGGGGGGTATATGTACTATGTCATTATCTTGGGAGGGGGGTATATGTACTTTACTATGTCATTATCTTGGGAGGGGGGTATATGTACTTTACTATGTCATTATCTTGGGAGGGGGGTATATGTACTTTACTATGTCATTATCTTGGGAGGGGGGTATATGTACTTTACTATGTCATTATCTTGGGAGGGGGGTATATGTACTATTTCATTATCTTGGGAGGGGGGTATATGTACTTTACTATTTCATTATCTTGGGAGGGGGGTATATGTACTATGTCATTATCTTGGGAGGGGGGTATATGTACTTTACTATGTCATTATCTTGGGAGGGGGGTATATGTACTTTACTATGTCATTATCTTGGGAGGGGGGTATATGTACTTTACTATGTCATTATCTTGGGAGGGGGGTATATGTACTTTACTATGTCATTATCTTGGGAGGGGGGTATATGTACTATTTCATTATCTTGGGAGGGGGGTATATGTACTATTTCATTATCTTGGGAGGGGGGTATATGTACTTTACTATGTCATTATCTTGGGAGGGGGGTATATGTACTATTTCATTATCTTGGGAGGGGGGTATATGTACTATGTCATTATCTTGGGAGGGGGGTATATGTACTATTTCATTATCTTGGGAGGGGGGTATATGTACTTTACTATGTCATTATCTTGGGAGGGGGGTATATGTACTTTACTATGTCATTATCTTGGGAGGGGGGTATATGTACTATTTCATTATCTTGGGAGGGGGGTATATGTACTATTTCATTATCTTGGGAGGGGGGTATATGTACTATGTCATTATCTTGGGAGGGGGGTATATGTACTATGTCATTATCTTGGGAGGGGGGTATATGTACTATGTCATTATCTTGGGAGGGGGGTATATGTACTATTTCATTATCTTGGGAGGGGGGTATATGTACTATGTCATTATCTTGGGAGGGGGGTATATGTACTATGTCATTATCTTGGGAGGGGGGTATATGTACTATTTCATTATCTTGGGAGGGGGGTATATGTACTATGTCATTATCTTGGGAGGGGGGTATATGTACTATTTCATTATCTTGGGAGGGGGGTATATGTACTTTACTATGTCATTATCTTGGGAGGGGGGTAGATGTACTTTACTATGTCATTATCTTGGGAGGGGGGTATATGTACTATTTCATTATCTTGGGAGGGGGGTATATGTACTTTACTATGTCATTATCTTGGGAGGGGGGTATATGTACTATTTCATTATCTTGGGAGGGGGGTATATGTACTTTACTATTTCATTATCTTGGGAGGGGGGTATATGTACTATGTCATTATCTTGGGGGGGGGTATATGTACTATGTCATTATCTTGGGAGGGGGGTATATGTACTTTACTATTTAATTATCTTGGGAGGGGGGTATATGTACTTTACTATGTCATTATCTTGGGAGGGGGTATATGTACTTTACTATGTCATTATCTTGGGAGGGGGTATATGTACTATGTCATTATCTTGGGAGGGGGTATATGTACTTTACTATGTCATTATCTTGGCAGGGGGTATATGTACTATGTCATTATCTTGGGAGGGGGGTATATGTACTTTACTATGTCATTATCTTGGGAGGGGGGTATATGTACTTTACTATGTCATTATCTTGGGAGGCGGGTATATGTACTTTACTATTTCATTATCTTGGGAGGGGGTATATGTACTTTACTATTTCATTATCTTGGGAGGGGGTATATGTACTTTACTATGTCATTATCTTGGGAGGGGGTATATGTACTATGTCATTATCTTGGGAGGGGGGTATATGTACTTTACTATTTCATTATCTTGGGAGGGGGTATATGTACTTTACTATGTCATTATCTTGGGAGGGGGTATATGTACTTTACTATGTCATTATCTTGGGAGGGGGGTATATGTACTTTACTATGTCATTATCTTGGGAGGGGGTATATGTACTATGTCATTATCTTGGGAGGGGGTATATGTACTTTACTATGTCATTATCTTGGGAGGGGGTATATGTACTTTACTATGTCATTATCTTGGGAGGCGGGTATATGTACTTTACTATTTCATTATCTTGGGAGGGGGTATATGTACTTTACTATGTCATTATCTTGGGAGGGGGTATATGTACTATGTCATTATCTTGGGAGGGGGTATATGTACTTTACTATGTCATGATCTTGGGAGGGGGTATATGTACTATGTCATTATCTTGGGAGGGGGTATATGTACTTTACTATTTCATTATCTTGGGAGGGGGGTATATGTACTATGTCATTATCTTGGGAGGGGGTATATGTACTTTACTATGTCATTATCTTGGGAGGGGGTATATGTACTATGTCATTATCTTGGGAGGGGGTATATGTACTTTACTATGTCATTATCTTGGGAGGGGGTATATGTACTTTACTATTTCATTATCTTGTGGAGGGGGGTATATGTACTTTACTATGTCATTATCTTGGGAGGGGGGTATATGTACTTTACTATGTCATTATCTTGGGAGGGGGTATATGTACTTTACTATTTCATTATCTTGGGAGGGGGGTATATGTACTTTACTATGTCATTATCTTGGGAGGCGGGTATATGTACTTTACTATTTCATTATCTTGGGAGGGGGTATATGTACTTTACTATTTCATTATCTTGGGAGGGGGTATATGTACTTTACTATGTCATTATCTTGGGAGGGGGTATATGTACTATGTCATTATCTTGGGAGGGGGGTATATGTACTTTACTATGTCATTATCTTGGGAGGGGGGTATATGTACTTTACTATGTCATTATCTTGGGAGGGGGGTATATGTACTTTACTATGTCATTATCTTGGGAGGGGGGTATATGTACTTTACTATGTCATTATCTTGGGAGGGGGGTATATGTACTTTACTATGTCATTATCTTGGGAGGGGGGTATATGTACTTTACTATGTCATTATCTTGGGAGGGGGGTATATGTACTTTACTATGTCATTATCTTGGGAGGGGGGTATATGTACTTTACTATGTCATTATCTTGGGAGGGGGGTATATGTACTATTTCATTATCTTGGGAGGGGGGTATATGTACTTTACTATGTCATTATCTTGGGAGGGGGGTATATGTACTTTACTATTGTGGAGTGGTGGAGTGATGAAGTGTTGGAGTGATGGAGTGGTGGAGTGGTGGAGTGATGGAGTGTTGGAGTGTTGGAGTGATGGAGTGGTGGAGTGGTGGAGTGATGGAGTGTCGGAGTGGTGGAGTGAATACATAATTTTTTTTAAATGGTGCCGTCTGGTTTGATTAATATAAGGAATTTTAAATTATTTATACTTTTACTTTTGATACTTAAGTATATTTTATAATTTACATGTACTTCTGATATTTATATACATACTTTTACACTTTTACTCAAGTAGTATTTTACCAGGTGACTTTCACTCAAGTAGTATTTTACTGGGTGACTTTCACTTTTACTCAAGTAGTATTTTACTGGGTGACTTTTACTCAAGTAGTATTTTACCGGGTGACTTTCACTCAAGTAGTATTTTACTGGGTGACTTTTACTCAAGTAGTATTTTACTGGGTGACTTTCCCTCAAGTAGTATTTTACTTGGTGACTTTTACTCAAGTAGTATTTTACTGGGTGACTTTCACTCAAGTAGTATTTTACTGGGTGACTTTCCCTCAAGTAGTATTTACTGGGTGACTTTCACTCAAGTAGTATTTTACTGGGTGACTTTTACTCAAGTAGTATTTTACTGGGTGACTTTTACTCAAGTAGTATTTTACTGGGTGACTTTCCCTCAAGTAGTATTTTACTGGGTGACTTTCACTCAAGTAGTATTTTACTGGGTGACTTTTACTCAAGTAGTATTTTACTGGGTGACTTTCACTCAAGTAGTATTTTACTGGGTGACTTTTACTCAAGTAGTATTTTACTGGGTGACTTTCACTCAAGTAATATTTTACTGGGTGACTTTAACTCAAGTCGTATTTTACCAGCTGACTTTCACTCAAGTCGTATTTTACTGGGTGACTTTTACTCAAGTAGTATTTTACTGGGTGACTTTTACTCAAGTAGTATTTTACTGGGTGACTTTTACTCAAGTAGTATTTTACTGGGTGACTTTCACTCAAGTAGTATTTCACTGGGTGACTTTTACTCAAGTAGTATTTTACTCTGTGACTTTTACTCAAGTAGTATTTTACTGGATGACTTTTACTCAAGTAGTATTTTACTGGGTGACTTTCCCTCAAGTAGTATTTACTGGGTGACTTTCACTCAAGTAGTATTTTACTGGGTGACTTTTACTCAAGTAGTATTTTACTGGGTGACTTTTACTCAAGTAGTATTTTACTGGGTGACTTTCCCTCAAGTAGTATTTTACTGGGTGACTTTCACTCAAGTAGTATTTTACTGGGTGACTTTTACTCAAGTAGTATTTTACTGGGTGACTTTCACTCAAGTAGTATTTTACTGGGTGACTTTTACTCAAGTAGTATTTTACTGGGTGACTTTCACTCAAGTAATATTTTACTGGGTGACTTTAACTCAAGTCGTATTTTACCAGCTGACTTTCACTCAAGTCGTATTTTACTGGGTGACTTTTACTCAAGTAGTATTTTACTGGGTGACTTTTACTCAAGTAGTATTTTACTGGGTGACTTTTACTCAAGTAGTATTTTACTGGGTGACTTTCACTCAAGTAGTATTTTACTGGGTGACTTTTACTCAAGTAGTATTTTACTCTGTGACTTTTACTCAAGTAGTATTTTACTGGATGACTTTTACTCAAGTTGTATTTTACTGGGTGACTTTTACTCAAGTAGTATTTTACTGGATGACTTTTACTCAAGTTGTATTTTACTGGGTGACTTTTACTCAAGTAGTATTTTACTCTGTGACTTTTACTCAAGTAGTATTTTACTGGATGACTTTTACTCAAGTAGTATTTTACTCTGTGACTTTTACTCAAGTAGTATTTACTGGGTGACTTTCACTTTTACTTTGTGTCATTTTCTAATAAGGTATTTTTTTTAAAACTTTGACTCAAGTACGACATTTGGGTACTTTTTCCACCGCTGCAAATAGTCCCTTTGTCTGGTGGAGAGCTGTGGTTCTGACCCGTGAGCAGGTATCTGCCCACCTGTTCACAGTGTGACTAGAGTACAGGTGTTTTAGTCCCTTTGCCTGGTGGAGAGCTGTGGTTCTGACCCGTGAGCAGGTCACTGCCCACCTGCTCACAGTGTGACTAGAGTACAGGTGTTTTAGTCCCTTTGTCTGGTGGAGAGCTGTGGTTCTGACCCGTGAGCAGGTCACTGCCCACCTGCTCACAGTGTGACTAGAGTACAGGTGTTTTAGTCCCTTTGTCTGGTGGAGAGCTGTGGTTCTGACCCGTGAGCAGGTCACTGCCCACCTGCTCACAGTGTGACTAGAGAACAGGTGTTTTAGTCCCTTTGTCTGGTGGAGAGCTGTGGTTCTGACCCGTGAGCAGGTCACTGCCCACCTGCTCACAGTGTGACTAGAGTACAGGTGTTTTAGTCCCTTTGTCTGGTGGAGAGCTGTGGTTCTGACCCGTGAGCAGGTCACTGCCCACCTGCTCACAGTGTGACTAGAGTACAGGTGTTTTAGTCCCTTTGTCTGGTGGAGAGCTGTGGTTCTGACCCGTGAGCAGGTCACTGCCCACCAGCTCACAGTGTGACTAGAGTACAGGTGTTTTAGTCCCTTTGTCTGGTGGAGAGCTGTGGTTCTGACCCGTGAGCAGGTCACTGCCCACCTGCTCACAGTGTGACTAGAGTACAGGTGTTTTAGTCCCTTTGTTTGGTGGAGAGCTGTGGTTCTGACCCGTGAGCAGGTCACTGCCCACCTGCTCACAGTGTGACTAGAGTACAGGTGTTTTAGTCCCTTTGTCTGGTGGAGAGCTGTGGTTCTGACCCGTGAGCAGGTCACTGCCCACCTGCTCACAGTGTGACTAGAGTACAGGTGTTTTAGTCCCTTTGTCTGGTGGAGAGCTGTGGTTCTGACCCGTGATCAGGTCACTGCCCACCTGCTCACAGCGTGACTAGAGTACAGGTGTTTTTGTCAGAATTTCCAATGAATTTATAGAAAATGAATCAAAAGCCATGATATAATGTTGTATAATGTGGCTTCTAAGTAGGACATTATTTTGCAGATATCAAATGGTGATAAGATACGGTAGAACTATTGTTTGTTGTCATGTTGCATTATATTTGCCCAACCGCTACTGAAATGAAAAGGTAATGTCCCACGACAGGAAATGTTGTTTGTGAGGAACATCTACTCGGGCGTGTAACCTGATGAGTTGACTGATGACGTCACATCAATACTGACTCAAACCAGGGGGGTGTCCCAAATGGCACCCTTTTGCCCCATAGGGCATGTGAGAGTGTTGTAACTGTATGACAGCAGGTAGCCTAGCGGTGAGAGTGTTGTAACCTGTATGACAGCAGGTAGCCTAGCGGTGAGAGTGTTGTAACCTGTATGACAGCAGGTAGCCTAGCGGTGAGAGTGTTGTAACCTGTATGACAGCAGGTAGCCTAGCGGTGAGAGTGTTGTAACCTGTATGACAGCAGGTAGCCTAGCGGTGAGAGTGTTGTAACCTGTATGACAGCAGGTAGCCTAGCGGTGAGAGTGTTGTAACCTGTATGACAGCAGGTAGCCTAGCTATCCTACTGTACCTCTGAAACCTACATCAGTGTGTTAGCTAGCTAGCTGTGAAGTGAGCTGATGGTATGTTTCTTACCTGTATGCCCCCCCACCCCACCCCCTCTGTTCCTCCTCCCCCACAGCCCCCACCCCCTCTGCCCCCCCCCCCCCCCCCACAGCCCCCACCCCCTCTGTTCCTCCTCCCACCCACGGCCCCCACCCCCTCTGTTCCTCCTCCCACCCGCCCCCACCCCCTCTGTTCCTCCTCCCACCCCGCCCCCACCCCCTCTGTTCCTCCTCCCACCCACGGCCCCCACCCCCTCTGTTCCTCCTCCCACCCACGGCCCCCACCCCCTCTGTTCCTCCTCCCACCCACGGCCCCCACCCCCTCTGTTCCTCCTCCCACCCACGGCCCCCACCCCCTCTGTTCCTCCTCCCACCCACGGTCCCCACCCCCTCTGTTCCTCCTCCCACCCATGGCCCCCCTTCCCCTCTGCCCCCCCCCCCCCCCCCCCCCCCCCACAGCCCCCCATCCCCTCTGTTCCTCTCCCCCCCCCGCCCAAACCAACTGTCAACTGTGAGTCCAGTGTTTCCATAAACATCCCTATCTCATAAGGACAAACAAAAAGGCAGGTATGAGGTTTTTTTTGGGCTTTGGAAATCCTCCAGGCACTGTATGTCTGACAACAGATGACAACAGCAGTCAGCCAGACAGATATACACTCATAAGGCTCATAACGTTATGTTCTTCAACAATCAATAGTGTATTAGGTTAATTGAAATGAAATTGAACATCACAAAATTTATGATTTAGCATACACCTATTATCCAGAGTGATTTACAGTTAGTGAAATCATCTTAAGATAGCTAGGTGGAACAACCACGTATCTCAGTCAGAGTAAATAAATAACATAACATCTCAATAAAGTAGCATATCAGCAGAGTAGGCTAGTAGGGAAGTAAGGTCAAGTGAGAGTGGTGGAGGATTATATAAGATACTCTTTGAAGTGGTACGGGTTTAGGACAGAGTGCTCGGGTTGGGGTGTGTTGAAGGTAGGGGTTTAGAACAGAGTGCTCGGGTTGGGGTGTGTTGAAGGTGGGGGTTTAGGACAGAGTGCTCGGGTTGGGATGTGACCATAGTCTGAAGGTAGGGGTTTAGAACAGAGTGCTCGGGTTGGGGTGTGTTGAAGATAGGGGTTTAGAACAGAGTGCTCGGGTTGGGGTGTGTTGAAGGTAGGGGTTTAGGACAGAGTGCTCGGGTTGGGATGTGACCATAGTCTGAAGGTAGGGGTTTAGAACAGAGTGCTCGGGTTGGGATGTGACCATAGTCTGAAGGTAGGGGTTTAGGACAGAGTGCTCGGGTTGGGATGTGACCATAGTCTGAAGGTAGGGGTTTAGAACAGAGTGCTCAGGTTGGGGTGTGACCATAGCCTGAAGGTAGGGGTTTAGAACAGAGTGCTCAGGTTGGGATGTGACCATAGTCTGAAGGTAGGGGTTTAGGACAGAGTGCTTGGGTTGGGATGTGACCATAGTCTGAAGGTAGGGGTTTAGAACAGAGTGCTCAGGTTGGGATGTGACCATAGCCTGAAGGTAGGGGTTTAGAACAGAGTGCTCAGGTTGGGATGTGACCATAGCCTGAAGGTAGGGGTTTAGAACAGAGTGCTCAGGTTGGGATGTGACCATAGCCTGAAGGTAGAGGTTTAGGACAGAGTGCTCGGGTTGGGATGTGACCATAGCCTGAAGGTACGGGTTTAGAACAGAGTGCTCGGGTTGGGATGTGACCATAGTCTGAAGGTAGGGGTTTAGAACAGAGTGCTCAGGTTGGGATGTGACCATAGCCTGAAGGTAGGGGTTTAGAACAGAGTGCTCAGGTTGGGGTGTGACCATAGCCTGAAGGTAGGGGTGTAGAACAGAGTGCTCAGGTTGGGGTGTGACCATAGCCTGAAGGTAGAGGTTTAGAACAGAGTGCTCAGGTTGGGATGTGACCATAGCCTGAAGGTAGGGGTTTAGAACAGAGTGCTCAGGTTGGGATGTGACCATAGCCTGAAGGTACGGGTTTAGAACAGAGTGCTCAGGTTGGGGTGTGACCATAGTCTGAAGGTAGAGGTTTAGGACAGAGTGCTTGGGTTGGGATGTGACCATAGTCTGAAGGTAGGGGTTTAGAACAGAGTGCTCAGGTTGGGGTGTGACCATAGTCTGAAGGTAGAGGTTTAGAACAGAGTGCTCAGGTTGGGGTGTGACCATAGTCTGAAGTTAGAGGTTTAGGACAGAGTGCTCAGGTTGGGATGTGACCATAGTCTGAAGGTAGGGGTTTAGAACAGAGTGCTCAGGTTGGGGTGTGACCATAGTCTGAAGGTAGGGGTTTAGAACAGAGTGCTCAGGTTGGGGTGTGACCACAGTCTGAAGGTAGAGGTTTAGGACAGAGTGCTCAGGTTGGGGTGTGACCATAGTCTGAAGGTAGGGGTTTAGAACAGAGTGCTCGGGTTGGATGTGACCATAGTCTGAAGGTAGGGGTTTAGAACAGAGTGCTCAGGTTGGGGTGTGAACATAGTCTGAAGGTAGGGGTGTAGAACAGAGTGCTCAGGTTGGGATGTGACCATAGCCTGAAGGTAGGGATTTAGAACAGAGTGCTCAGGTTGGGGTGTGACCATAGCCTGAAGGTAGGGGTTTAGAACAGAGTGCTCGGGTTGGGATGTGACCATAGCCTGAAGGTAGGGGTTTAGAACAGAGTGCTCGGGTTGGGGTGTGTTGAAGGTAGGGGTTTAGAATAGAGTGCTCGGGTTGGGGTGTGACCATAGTCTGAAGGTAGGGGTTTAGAACAGAGTGCTCGGGTTGGGGTGTGACCATAGTCTGAAGGTAGAGGTTTAGAATAGAGTGCTCGGGTTGGGATGTGACCATAGCCTGAAGGTAGGGGTTTAGAGTGCCCCTCTGTTCCTCCTCCCACAAAGCCCTGAGAGGGTGGAGATGAGGATCTGATAGAGCCTGAGACTCCCAGCCCTGAGAGGGTGGAGAGGAGGATCTGATAGAGTCTGAGACTCCCAGCCCTCAGAGGGTGGAGAGGAGGATCTAATAGAGCCTGAGACGCCCAGCCCTGAGAGGGTGGAGAGGAGGATCTGATAGAGCCTGAGACTCCCAGCCCTGAGAGGGTGGAGAGGAGGATCTGATAGAGTCTGAGACGCCCAGCCCTGAGAGGGTGGAGAGGAGGATCTGATAGAGCCTGAGACGCCCAGGCCTCAGAGGGTGGAGAGGAGGATCTGATGGTTCATGGTGTCCAAGGCAGCGGATAGATGTAGGAGGACGAGAACAGAGGAGAGAGAGAGTCAGCTCTGGCAGAGCGGAGAGCCTCCGTGACAAAGAGAAGCGCAGTCTGGGTTGAACAACCGGTCTTGAAGCCTGACTGGTTAGAGTCAGTTCCAAAACGCTGCAGGAGGAGGTGGTGCTGTTTCCTCTACTGTCTGAGGTGGTGCTGTTTCCTCTACTGTCTGAGGTGATGCTGTTTCCTCTTCTGTCTGAGGTGGTGCTGTTTCCTCTACTGTCTGAGGTGGTGCTGTTTCCTCTACTGTCTGAGGTGGGGCTGTTTCCTCTTCTGTCTGAGGTGGGGCTGTTTCCTCTTCTGTCTGAGGTGGTGCTGTTTCCTCTACTGTCTGAGGTGGGGCTGTTTCCTCTACTGTCTGAGGTGGTGCTGTTTCCTCTACTGTCTGAGGTGGTGCTGTTTCCTCTACTGTCTGAGGTGGTGCTGTTTCCTCTACTGTCTGAGGTGGTGCTGTTTCCTCTACTGTCTGAGGTGGGGCTGTTTCCTCTACTGTCTGAGGTGGTGCTGTTTCCTCTACTGTCTGAGGTGGTGCTGTTTCCTCAAACTGTCTGAGGTGGTGCTGTTTCCTCTACTGTCTGAGGTGGTGCTGTTTCCTCTACTGTCTGAGGTGGTGCTGTTTCCTCTTCTGTCTGAGGTGGTGCTGTTTCCTCTACTGTCTGAGGTGGTGCTGTTTCCTCTACTGTCTGAGGTGGTGCTGTTTCCTCTACTGTCTGAGGTGGGGCTGTTTCCTCTTCTGTCTGAGGTGGGGCTGTTTCCTCTTCTGTCTGAGGTGGTGCTGTTTCCTCTACTGTCTGAGGTGGGGCTGTTTCCTCTACTGTCTGAGGTGGTGCTGTTTCCTCTACTGTCTGAGGTGGTGCTGTTTCCTCTACTGTCTGAGGTGGTGCTGTTTCCTCTACTGTCTGAGGTGGTGCTGTTTCCTCTACTGTCTGAGGTGGTGCTGTTTCCTCTACTGTCTGAGGTGGTGCTGTTTCCTCTACTGTCTGAGGTGGTGCTGTTTCCTCTACTGTCTGAGGTGGTGCTGTTTCCTCTACTGTCTGAGGTGGGGCTGTTTCCTCCACTGTCTGAGGTGGGGCTGTTTCCTCTACTGTCTGAGGTGGTGCTGTTTCCCCTACTGTATGAGGTGGTGCTGTTTCCTCTACTGTCTGAGGTGGTGCTGTTTCCTCTACTGTCTGAGGTGGGGCTGTTTCCCCTACTGTCTGAGGTGGGGCTGTTTCCTCTACTGTCTGAGGTGGGGCTGTTTCCTCTACTGTCTGAGGTGGGGCTGTTTCCTCTACTGTCTGAGGTGGGGCTGTTTCCCCTACTGTCTGAGGTGTGGTAGACAGTGGTGCTGTTTCCTCTACTGTCTGAGGTGGTGCTGTTTCCTCTACTGTCTGAGGTGGTGCTGTTTCCCCTACTGTCTGAGGTGGTGCTGTTTCCTCTACTGTCTGAGGTGGGGATGTTTCCCCTACTGTCTGAGGTGGTGCTGTTTCCTCTACTGTCTGAGGTGGTGCTGTTTCCATTACTGTCTGAGGTGGTGCTGTTTCCTCTACTGTCTGAGGTGGGGATGTTTCCCCTACTGTCTGAGGTGGGGCTGTTACCTCTACTGTCTGAGGTGGTGCTGTTTCCCCTACTGTCTGAGGTGGTGCTGTTTCCTCCACTGTCTGAGGTGGTGCTGTTTCCTCTACTGTCTGAGGTGGTACTGTTTCCTCTACTGTCTGAGATGGTTTTGTTTCCTCTACTGTCTGAGGTGTGGTAGACAGTGGTGCTGTTTCCTCTACTGTCTGAGCTGGTGCTGTTTCCCCTACTGTCTGAGGTGGTTTTGTTTCCTCTACTGTCTGAGGTGTGGTAGACAGTGGTGCTGTTTCCTCTACTGTCTGAGGTGGTGCTGTTTCCTCTACTGTCTGAGGTGGTGCTGTTTCCCCTACTGTCTGAGGTGGGGCAGACAGTGGGGCTGTTTCCTCTACTGTCTGAGGTGGGGCAGACAGTGGGGCTGTTTCCTCTACTGTCTGAGGTGGTGCTGTTTCCCCTACTGTCTGAGGTGGTGCTGTTTCCTCTACTGTCTGAGGTGGGGCAGACAGTGGGGCTGTTTCCTCTACTGTCTGAGGTGGGGCAGACAGTGGGGCTGTTTCCTCTACTGTCTGAGGTGGGGCAGACAGTGGGGCTGTTTCCTCTACTGTCTGAGGTGGGGCTGTTTCCTCTACTGTCTGAGGTGGTGCTTTTTCCTCTACTGACTGAGGTGGGGCTGTTTCCTCTACTGTCTGAGGTGGTGCTTTTTCCTCTACTGTCTGAGGTGGTGCTGTTTCCTCTACTGTCTGAGGTGGGGCTGTTTCCCCTACTGTCTGAGGTGGGGCAGACAGTGGTGCTGTTTCCTCTACTGTCTGAGGTGGTGCTGTTTCCCCTACTGTCTGAGCTGTAGCTGTTTCCTCTACTGTCTGAGGTGGTGCTGTTTCCCCTAATGTCTGAGGTGTGGTAGACAGTGGTGCTGTTTCCTCTACTGTCTGAGGTGGAGCTGTTTCCTCTACTGTCTGAGGTGGTGCTTTTTCCTCTACTGTCTGAGTTGGTGCTGTTTCCTCTACTGTCTGAGGTGGGGCTGTTTCCTCTACTGTCTGAGGTGGGGTAGACAGTGGTGCTGTTTCCTCTACTGTCTGAGGTGGGGCTGTTTCCTCTACTGTCTGAGTTGGTGCTGTTTCCTCTACTGTCTGAGGTGGGGTAGACAGTGGTGCTGTTTCCTCTACTGTCTGAAGTGGGGCTGTTTCCTCTACTGTCTGAGGTGGGGCAGACAGTGGTGTTGTTTCCTCTACTGTCTGAGGTGGTGCTTTTTCCTCTACTGACTGAGGTGGGGCTGTTTCCTCTACTGTCTGAGGTGGTGCTGTTTCCTCTACTGTCTGAGGTGGGGCTGTTTCCTCTACTGTCTGAGGTGGTGCTGTTTCCTCTACTGTCTGAGGTGGGGCTGTTTCCCCTACTGTCTGAGGTGGGGCAGACAGTGGTGCTGTTTCCTCTACTGTCTGAGGTGGGGCTTTTTCCCCTACTGTCTGAGGTGGTGCTGTTTCCCCTACTGTCTGAGCTGGGGCTGTTTCCTCTTCTGTCTGAGGTGGTGCTGTTTCCCCTAATGTCTGAGCTGGGGCTGTTTCCTCTACTGTCTGAGGTGGTGCTGTTTCCTCTACTGTCTGAGGTGGGGCTGTTTCCTCTACTGTCTGAGGTGGTGCTGTTTCCCCTACTGTCTGAGGTGGGGTAGACAGTGGTGCTATTTCCTCTACTGTCTGAGGTGGGGCTGTTTCCTCTACTGTCTGAGGTGGTGCTTTTTCCTCTACTGACTGAGGTGGGGCTGTTTCCTCTACTGTCTGAGGTGGTGCTGTTTCCTCTACTGTCTGAGGTGGGGCTGTTTCCTCTACTGTCTGAGGTGGTGCTTTTTCCCCTACTGTCTGAGGTGGGGCTGTTTCCTCTACTGTCTGAGGTGGTGCTGTTTCCCCTAATGTCTGAGCTGGGGCTGTTTCCTCTACTGTCTGAGGTGGTGCTGTTTCCTCTACTGTCTGAGGTGGTGCTGTTTCCTCTACTGTCTGAGGTGGTGCTGTTTCCTCTACTGTCTGAGGTGGTGCTGTTTCCTCTACTGTCTGAGGTGGGGCTGTTTCCTCCACTGTCTGAGGTGGGGCTGTTTCCTCTACTGTCTGAGGTGGTGCTGTTTCCCCTACTGTATGAGGTGGTGCTGTTTCCTCTACTGTCTGAGGTGGTGCTGTTTCCTCTACTGTCTGAGGTGGGGCTGTTTCCCCTACTGTCTGAGGTGGGGCTGTTTCCTCTACTGTCTGAGGTGGGGCTGTTTCCTCTACTGTCTGAGGTGGGGCTGTTTCCTCTACTGTCTGAGGTGGGGCTGTTTCCCCTACTGTCTGAGGTGTGGTAGACAGTGGTGCTGTTTCCTCTACTGTCTGAGGTGGTGCTGTTTCCTCTACTGTCTGAGGTGGTGCTGTTTCCCCTACTGTCTGAGGTGGCGCTGTTTCCTCTACTGTCTGAGGTGGGGATGTTTCCCCTACTGTCTGAGGTGGTGCTGTTTCCTCTACTGTCTGAGGTGGTGCTGTTTCCATTACTGTCTGAGGTGGTGCTGTTTCCTCTACTGTCTGAGGTGGGGATGTTTCCCCTACTGTCTGAGGTGGGGCTGTTACCTCTACTGTCTGAGGTGGTGCTGTTTCCCCTACTGTCTGAGGTGGTGCTGTTTCCTCCACTGTCTGAGGTGGTGCTGTTTCCTCTACTGTCTGAGGTGGTACTGTTTCCTCTACTGTCTGAGATGGTTTTGTTTCCTCTACTGTCTGAGGTGTGGTAGACAGTGGTGCTGTTTCCTCTACTGTCTGAGCTGGTGCTGTTTCCCCTACTGTCTGAGGTGGTTTTGTTTCCTCTACTGTCTGAGGTGTGGTAGACAGTGGTGCTGTTTCCTCTACTGTCTGAGGTGGTGCTGTTTCCTCTACTGTCTGAGGTGGTGCTGTTTCCCCTACTGTCTGAGGTGGGGCAGACAGTGGGGCTGTTTCCTCTACTGTCTGAGGTGGGGCAGACAGTGGGGCTGTTTCCTCTACTGTCTGAGGTGGTGCTGTTTCCCCTACTGTCTGAGGTGGTGCTGTTTCCTCTACTGTCTGAGGTGGGGCAGACAGTGGGGCTGTTTCCTCTACTGTCTGAGGTGGGGCAGACAGTGGGGCTGTTTCCTCTACTGTCTGAGGTGGGGCAGACAGTGGGGCTGTTTCCTCTACTGTCTGAGGTGGGGCAGACAGTGGGGCTGTTTCCTCTACTGTCTGAGGTGGGGCTGTTTCCTCTACTGTCTGAGGTGGGGCAGACAGTGGGGCTGTTTCCTCTACTGTCTGAGGTGGTGCTGTTTCCCCTACTGTCTGAGGTGGTGCTGTTTCCTCTACTGTCTGAGGTGGGGCAGACAGTGGGGCTGTTTCCTCTACTGTCTGAGGTGGGGCAGACAGTGGGGCTGTTTCCTCTACTGTCTGAGGTGGGGCAGACAGTGGGGCTGTTTCCTCTACTGTCTGAGGTGGGGCTGTTTCCTCTACTGTCTGAGGTGGTGCTGTTTCCTCTACTGTCTGAGGTGGTGCTGTTTCCCCTACTGTCTGAGGTGGGGCAGACAGTGGGGCTGTTTCCTCTACTGTCTGAGGTGGGGCAGACAGTGGGGCTGTTTCCTCTACTGTCTGAGGTGGTGCTGTTTCCCCTACTGTCTGAGGTGGTGCTGTTTCCTCTACTGTCTGAGGTGGGGCAGACAGTGGGGCTGTTTCCTCTACTGTCTGAGGTGGGGCAGACAGTGGGGCTGTTTCCTCTACTGTCTGAGGTGGGGCAGACAGTGGGGCTGTTTCCTCTACTGTCTGAGGTGTGGCTGTTTCCTCTACTGTCTGAGGTGGTGCTTTTTCCTCTACTGACTGAGGTGGGGCTGTTTCCTCTATTGTCTGAGGTGGTGCTTTTTCCTCTACTGTCTGAGGTGGTGCTGTTTCCTCTACTGTCTGAGGTGGGGCTGTTTCCCCTACTGTCTGAGGTGGGGCAGACAGTGGTGCTGTTTCCTCTACTGTCTGAGGTGGTGCTGTTTCCCCTACTGTCTGAGCTGTGGCTGTTTCCTCTACTGTCTGAGGTGGTGCTGTTTCCCCTAATGTCTGAGGTGTGGTAGACAGTGGTGCTGTTTCCTCTACTGTCTGAGGTGGAGCTGTTTCCTCTACTGTCTGAGGTGGTGCTTTTTCCTCTACTGTCTGAGTTGGTGCTGTTTCCTCTACTGTCTGAGGTGGGGCTGTTTCCTCTACTGTCTGAGGTGGGGTAGACAGTGGTGCTGTTTCCTCTACTGTCTGAGGTGGGGCTGTTTCCTCTACTGTCTGAGTTGGTGCTGTTTCCTCTACTGTCTGAGGTGGGGTAGACAGTGGTGCTGTTTCCTCTACTGTCTGAAGTGGGGCTGTTTCCTCTACTGTCTGAGGTGGGGCAGACAGTGGTGTTGTTTCCTCTACTGTCTGAGGTGGTGCTTTTTCCTCTACTGACTGAGGTGGGGCTGTTTCCTCTACTGTCTGAGGTGGTGCTGTTTCCTCTACTGTCTGAGGTGGGGCTGTTTCCTCTACTGTCTGAGGTGGTGCTGTTTCCTCTACTGTCTGAGGTGGGGCTGTTTCCCCTACTGTCTGAGGTGGGGCAGACAGTGGTGCTGTTTCCTCTACTGTCTGAGGTGGGGCTTTTTCCCCTACTGTCTGAGGTGGTGCTGTTTCCCCTACTGTCTGAGCTGGGGCTGTTTCCTCTTCTGTCTGAGGTGGTGCTGTTTCCCCTAATGTCTGAGCTGGGGCTGTTTCCTCTACTGTCTGAGGTGGTGCTGTTTCCTCTACTGTCTGAGGTGGGGCTGTTTCCTCTACTGTCTGAGGTGGTGCTGTTTCCCCTACTGTCTGAGGTGGGGTAGACAGTGGTGCTATTTCCTCTACTGTCTGAGGTGGGGCTGTTTCCTCTACTGTCTGAGGTGGTGCTTTTTCCTCTACTGACTGAGGTGGGGCTGTTTCCTCTACTGTCTGAGGTGGTGCTGTTTCCTCTACTGTCTGAGGTGGGGCTGTTTCCTCTACTGTCTGAGGTGGTGCTGTTTCCCCTACTGTCTGAGGTGGGGCAGACAGTGGGGCTGTTTCCTCTACTGTCTGAGGTGGGGCAGACAGTGGGGCTGTTTCCTCTACTGTCTGAGGTGGTGCTGTTTCCCCTACTGTCTGAGGTGGTGCTGTTTCCTCTACTGTCTGAGGTGGGGCAGACAGTGGGGCTGTTTCCTCTACTGTCTGAGGTGGGGCAGACAGTGGGGCTGTTTCCTCTACTGTCTGAGGTGGGGCAGACAGTGGGGCTGTTTCCTCTACTGTCTGAGGTGGGGCTGTTTCCTCTACTGTCTGAGGTGGTGCTGTTTCCTCTACTGTCTGAGGTGGGGCTGTTTCCCCTACTGTCTGAGGTGGGGCAGACAGTGGTGCTGTTTCCTCTACTGTCTGAGGTGGGGCTTTTTCCCCTACTGTCTGAGGTGGTGCTGTTTCCCCTACTGTCTGAGCTGGGGCTGTTTCCTCTTCTGTCTGAGGTGGTGCTGTTTCCCCTAATGTCTGAGCTGGGGCTGTTTCCTCTACTGTCTGAGGTGGTGCTGTTTCCTCTACTGTCTGAGGTGGGGCTGTTTCCTCTACTGTCTGAGGTGGTGCTGTTTCCCCTACTGTCTGAGGTGGGGTAGACAGTGGTGCTATTTCCTCTACTGTCTGAGGTGGGGCTGTTTCCTCTACTGTCTGAGGTGGTGCTTTTTCCTCTACTGACTGAGGTGGGGCTGTTTCCTCTACTGTCTGAGGTGGTGCTGTTTCCTCTACTGTCTGAGGTGGGGCTGTTTCCTCTACTGTCTGAGGTGGGGCAGACAGTGGTGCTGTTTCCTCTACTGTCTGAGGTGGTGCTGTTTCCCCTACTGTCTGAGCTGTGGCTGTTTCCTCTACTGTCTGAGGTGGTGCTGTTTCCCCTAATGTCTGAGGTGTGGTAGACAGTGGTGCTGTTTCCTCTACTGTCTGAGGTGGAGCTGTTTCCTCTACTGTCTGAGGTGGTGCTTTTTCCTCTACTGTCTGAGTTGGTGCTGTTTCCTCTACTGTCTGAGGTGGGGCTGTTTCCTCTACTGTCTGAGGTGGGGTAGACAGTGGTGCTGTTTCCTCTACTGTCTGAGGTGGGGCTGTTTCCTCTACTGTCTGAGTTGGTGCTGTTTCCTCTACTGTCTGAGGTGGGGTAGACAGTGGTGCTGTTTCCTCTACTGTCTGAAGTGGGGCTGTTTCCTCTACTGTCTGAGGTGGGGCAGACAGTGGTGTTGTTTCCTCTACTGTCTGAGGTGGTGCTTTTTCCTCTACTGACTGAGGTGGGGCTGTTTCCTCTACTGTCTGAGGTGGTGCTGTTTCCTCTACTGTCTGAGGTGGGGCTGTTTCCTCTACTGTCTGAGGTGGTGCTGTTTCCTCTACTGTCTGAGGTGGGGCTGTTTCCCCTACTGTCTGAGGTGGGGCAGACAGTGGTGCTGTTTCCTCTACTGTCTGAGGTGGGGCTTTTTCCCCTACTGTCTGAGGTGGTGCTGTTTCCCCTACTGTCTGAGCTGGGGCTGTTTCCTCTTCTGTCTGAGGTGGTGCTGTTTCCCCTAATGTCTGAGCTGGGGCTGTTTCCTCTACTGTCTGAGGTGGTGCTGTTTCCTCTACTGTCTGAGGTGGGGCTGTTTCCTCTACTGTCTGAGGTGGTGCTGTTTCCCCTACTGTCTGAGGTGGGGTAGACAGTGGTGCTATTTCCTCTACTGTCTGAGGTGGGGCTGTTTCCTCTACTGTCTGAGGTGGTGCTTTTTCCTCTACTGACTGAGGTGGGGCTGTTTCCTCTACTGTCTGAGGTGGTGCTGTTTCCTCTACTGTCTGAGGTGGGGCTGTTTCCTCTACTGTCTGAGGTGGTGCTTTTTCCCCTACTGTCTGAGGTGGGGCTGTTTCCTCTACTGTCTGAGGTGGTGCTGTTTCCCCTAATGTCTGAGCTGGGGCTGTTTCCTCTACTGTCTGAGGTGGTGCTGTTTCCTCTACTGTCTGAGGTGGGGCTGTTTCCTCTACTGTCTGAGGTGGTGCTGTTTCCCCTACTGTCTGAGGTGGGGCAGACAGTGGTGATGTTTCCTCTACTGTCTGAGGTGGGGTAGACAGTGGTGCAGTTTCCTCTACTGTCTGAGGTGGTGCTGTTTCCCCTACTGTCTGAGGTGTGGTAGACAGTGGTGCTGTTTCCTCTACTGTCTGAGGTGGGGCTGTTTCCCCTACTGTCTGAGGTGGTGCTGTTTCCTCTACTGTCTGAGGTGGGGCTGTTTCCTCTACTGTCTGAGGTGGGGCTGTTTCCCCTACTGTCTGAGGTGGTGCTGTTTCCTCTACTGTCTGAGGTGGGGCTGTTTCCCCTACTGTCTGAGGTGGGGCTGTTTCCTCTACTGTCTGAGGTGGGGCTGTTTCCCCTTCTTTCTGAGGTGGTGCTGTTTCCTCTACTGTCTGAGGTGGGGCAGACAGTGGGGCTGTTTCCTCTACTGTCTGAGGTGGGGCAGACAGTGGTGCTGTTTCCTCTACTGTCTGAGGTGGTGCTGTTTCCCCTACTGTCTGAGGTGTGGTAGACAGTGGTGCTGTTTCCCCTACTGTCTGAGGTGGTGCTGTTTCCTCTACTGTCTGAGGTGGGGCTGTTTCCCCTACTGTCTGAGGTGGTGCTGTTTCCCCTACTGTCTGAGGTGGGGCTGTTTCCTCTACTCTCTGAGGTGGGGTAGGTGGTCTGGTGGATCCAGCTTCCTTTCCTTAACGTTGTTAGTCTGGTAGATTCAGCTTCCTGTCCTTAACGTTGTTAGCCTGGTAGATCCAGCTTCCTGTCCTTAATGTTGTTAGCCTGGTAGATCCA